>NW_028171575.1:206189-221189 GCF_963971535.1 Notolepis coatsorum
GGTGAGACGGCGCTCTACACCAGTGAGGTCGCCTCACGTCTCTCCGTTGTGGACCGGCAGCTACCGTCCACAGAGGGTCCAGCTGTATTCGTCTGCGGTCCGAGGTTCTGTGGGCACCGTGTCCAAGACTTTGGATTCTCCCAAGACACCGTCGGCCAGATGGGATACCGCCAGCGGCTTCTCTAACCCCCCCCTCCTACTGTCTTACAACCAGCGGGACCCCCCCCCCCCCTTAGTGTATCCAGCTCTAATCATCTAAGTACCATCGCTATCGTTTCCTAAATATTCCAGGTTGTATACTTACTCCCTGCGTAACCAGAGATTGGACATTCAATGTTGATTTACCTACGAATACTCATTTGCCATAAAAGTGCATATTTCATATTTCAAATCATAAATGTAATTAAGTGATCGTTGTATACACCCTTTGCTGTATTAAACCTTCGATTTGGTACATTTGTGTGGATTCGTTTCATCAGGTGGGAAAGTGTTCATCATACTTATATCTTGTACTGGGTGGCCAGAAGTTAAAGTACATGAGGTAGTGGTATTAAATATCATATCTAACAATACAGTCAGGGAATTGTACCCCTCAGTTACAATTGGTCCTTCGAGCCGGAGGGTAACTAGTGTAATATTAATATAGTGTTATTAATATCGAAATGGCCTATGATGAACACTCCACGAAACGATCCTCCTAACCTAGAACGCCCGCGGCGCAGACGACAGACACCTCAGTACTTAGAGGCTTACACTGTCAGTCAACTACCTAGCCTTCGACAAACGGTAAACGCGGTAGAAGTAGAAAGTAAAATTATGTCTGACCTTAACGACCAGGTTTCCCCGACCACAGAGGCCCTAGTAGGTCCTAATGTAACTGACCAAGCTCACGGTGGGGACCAGGAGGGAATTGACATGCCTTTACCACCCGCCACTACCCAAGAAGTAGTCCCCGACCAGCCCCGGGAGGAAGACAACCCTACAGAGAGAGAACTCTGCACGGAAGAAGAGGAGGAGAGCGCCGAGGAACTAGAGCTCCAGGACTCCCCAACGAGTACCCCCAGGAGCGGCTCACGCAGTAGCGGCTCACCTCCACTACCGCCTTCCCCCAACGAAGCGGAGAGGATACTACAACAGGCGTTCCTCGTCAGCCTGACAGCCTCTACCGAACGCGATCGTCTCCAAGCACAGACGCTTAGCGAGCGCGAACAACTCCAAGCGCAACAACGGAGCGAAGAAGAGCGCATACGCCTGGAGATGAGACGCCTTCAGATGGAAGAGAATATGGCAAGAGACCGAGCAGACACCCAGCGTGCCGCTGCCGGTGCCCAAAGAGACGCAGAGCGCGAACTCGCTCTCATCCAGCGCGAAGCCGAGCGCGACAGAATACAAGCCGAGTGCGACAAGCTACAAGCGCAGCTAATGGAGCAGCTGATCCGCAAGGCAACACCCTCTCCCTCCGCCAGGGGTTCAAGGAACTCGTCGAGACAACAGTCAAGGGCAGCGTCACCACAACGAGCAAGCGACCCTGAACTTGACCAACAGACCGAGCCTATACCCCCCGCAGACCCCCTTCACAGACCGGTCCAAGCGAGACCCAGCTACAAGGAAGGAGCGGCATACACTGCGGAGAAGCTAAATAAACGATTACAGGATCTGGAAGATCTGATAGAGGAAGAAGAGGGAGAGGAGGAGAGCCAGGCCCGACGACAGCACAGTGCTCCACCGGACCAGGAGGTCCCATACAGTCCAGGCTATACCCCCGCGGCGCTGCGCTACAGACCCCCGACTCTATTCACGGGTGAGCACGACGCACGACCAGCCCCCGAGGAACAGCACCTGGACCAGCGGGCCATGGTACCCTGCCAGTACCAGCCCACAGCGAGGCGCAAGAGGGGACTCGCCCAGGAGGTCTCTCCCCCAACGCTCGCCGATGTATCAGCCATCCACGGCGTCATACAATGCCACACCGTCATTCCCAGACTTCGCCTATGAGAGTCGAGCACAGTACACGGAGCTCCGGATGTGCTTAGAGACAATGATGGTGGATGTCGCTGATGAACGCCACAAGTATGCAATATTACTGAAGCACCTGAAAGTACCGCGAGCGCACAATATAGCGCTAGCCTATGCTACCTCTTCGACCCCATACACAGCGGCCCTTGCAGCGCTGGATCAGAGATATGGACGTATATGGGATTACGTAATCCAGGAGATAAGGCATATTGACCGCCTACCCCCAGCCACAGACAATCGCTCACTAGACGACCTGTCAATCAAAGTGCAGTCCCTGGTAGGGATGCTGGGAGCGCAACGGGAGAAGGGCATGCATGAGCTATACGCCAACTCTAACGTCGAGAGGATTTTGGAGAAGCTGCCACCCGCAAGACAGGAGCGCTTTAGGCGGCAGAGGGATTACCGGGATCCCAACGGCCCCGAGCCATCCCTCCTTGATCTAGCCGACTTCCTGGCGAGAGAAGTCAGCAGCTTACGACTGGACACCTTCGGGCGGAGCACGCCAAGCTCCAGAGAGGGACCCAGGAGAATAAATGATGGAAGAAGATCGGTGACTGTCATGCACCAATCAGAGTCAGTACCGAGCAGTAAGAGTCACAGCACCCCCTCGAGAAAAGAGAAGTGGAAGATAGCGTGTCCCTACTGTGAGAAAGAACACTGGCTGTCACAATGTGACCTATTCACAAAGATGAATGCAGAAGAAGTGAGTCAATGGATAAAGTCCAACCGGCGCTGTTATCGATGTGCGCGGCCCCACATGGCAGCCGAATGCCGCCTAAAGAAAAGGTGCAGCCGGTGCGATGGAGCCCATCTAGATATACTACACGAAAGTAACGGAAGACGGCCTATACCGGCACCACGGAGCGGCACCAAGGCAAGTGTCATGTACATTGACCCCGCCAGCAGCAGCGGAGCCCAAGTGCTCTTAAAGGTAGTCCGTGTGGGGACCAGGAGGGAATTGACATGCCTTTACCCCCCGCCACTACCCAAGAAGTAGTCCCCGACCAGCCCCGGGAGGAAGACAACCCTACAGAGAGAGAACTCTGCACGAAAGAAGAGGAGGAGAGCGCCGAGGAACTAGAGCTCCAGGACTCCCCAACGAGTACCCCCAGGAGCGGCTCACGCAGGAGCGGCTCACCTCCACTACCGCCTTCCCCCAACGAAGCGGAGAGGATACTACAACAGGCGTTCCTCGTCAGCCTGACAGCCTCTACCGAACGCGATCGTCTCCAAGCACAGACGCTTAGCGAGCGCGAACAACTCCAAGCGCAACAACGGAGCGAAGAAGAGCGCATACGCCTGGAGATGAGACACCTTCAGATGGAAGAGAATATGGCAAGAGACCGAGCAGACACCCAGCGTGCCGCTGCCGGTGCCCAAAGAGACGCAGAGCGCGAACTCGCTCTCATCCAGCGCGAAGCCGAGCGCGACAGAATACAAGCCGAGCGCGACAAGCTACAAGCGCAGCTAATGGAGCAGCTGATCCGCAAGGCAACACCCTCTCCCTCCGCCAGGGGTTCAAGGAACTCGTCGAGACAACAGTCAAGGGCAGCGTCACCACAACGAGCAAGCGACCCTGAACTTGACCAACAGACCGAGCCTATACCCCCCGCAGACCCCCTTCACAGACCGGTCCAAGCGAGACCCAGCTACAAGGAAGGAGCGGCATACACTGCGGAGAAGCTAAATAAACGATTACAGGATCTGGAAGATCTGATAGAGGAAGAAGAGGGAGAGGAGGAGAGCCAGGCCCGACGACAGCACAGTGCTCCACCGGACCAGGAGGTCCCATACAGTCCAGGCTATACCCCCGCGGCGCTGCGCTACAGACCCCCGACTCTATTCACGGGTGAGCACGACGCACGACCAGCCCCGAGGAACAGCACCTGGACCAGCGGGCCATGGTACCCTGCCAGTACCAGCCCACAGCGAGGCGCAAGAGGGGACTCGCCCAGGAGGTCTCTCCCCCAACGCTCGCCGATGTATCAGCCATCCACGGCGTCATACAATGCCACACCGTCATTCCCAGACTTCGCCTATGAGAGTCGAGCACAGTACACGGAGCTCCGGATGTGCTTAGAGACAATGATGGTGGATGTCGCTGATGAACGCCACAAGTATGCAATATTACTGAAGCACCTGAAAGTACCGCGAGCGCACAATATAGCGCTAGCCTATGCTACCTCTTCGACCCCATACACAGCGGCCCTTGCAGCGCTGGATCAGAGATATGGACGTATATGGGATTACGTAATCCAGGAGATAAGGCATATTGACCGCCTACCCCCAGCCACAGACAATCGCTCACTAGACGACCTGTCAATCAAAGTGCAGTCCCTGGTAGGGATGCTGGGAGCGCAACGGGAGAAGGGCATGCATGAGCTATACGCCAACTCTAACGTCGAGAGGATTTTGGAGAAGCTGCCACCCGCAAGACAGGAGCGCTTTAGGCGGCAGAGGGATTACCGGGATCCCAACGGCCCCGAGCCATCCCTCCTTGATCTAGCCGACTTCCTGGCGAGAGAAGTCAGCAGCTTACGACTGGACACCTTCGGGCGGAGCACGCCAAGCTCCAGAGAGGGACCCAGGAGAATAAATGATGGAAGAAGATCGGTGACTGTCATGCACCAATCAGAGTCAGTACCGAGCAGTAAGAGTCACAGCACCCCCTCGAGAAAAGAGAAGTGGAAGATAGCGTGTCCCTACTGTGAGAAAGAACACTGGCTGTCACAATGTGACCTATTCACAAAGATGAATGCAGAAGAAGTGAGTCAATGGATAAAGTCCAACCGGCGCTGTTATCGATGTGCGCGGCCCCACATGGCAGCCGAATGCCGCCTAAAGAAAAGGTGCAGCCGGTGCGATGGAGCCCATCTAGATATACTACACGAAAGTAACGGAAGACGGCCTATACCGGCACCACGGAGCGGCACCAAGGCAAGTGTCATGTACATTGACCCCGCCAGCAGCAGCGGAGCCCAAGTGCTCTTAAAGGTAGTCCGTGTGACATTGAGCTACCAAGATAAAGTCATGGACACTTACGCCGTCCTTGATGACGGGTCAGAGAAGACCCTTCTGCTCGCCTCCGCTGCGACCCAGTTGGGACTGCGGGGGAGCAAGAACGAAATGACGATTCGGACAATAAGAAGAGATTTAAAGACGATAAAGGGCGAGAATGTCTCCTTCACCATCGCAGCCAACGGGCAGCCAGAGCGACGGTACAAGATCACAAATGCTTTCACCAGCCAAGAAATAGGACTATCGCAGTACACCTACCCTGTCACCAAGTTGATGGATAAATATGTGCACCTGCGCCAATTACCTATCCCGCTCATAGACGGCGCTCCCCCGACCCTGTTGATAGGCTCCGACCATGCAGAACTCATAGTCCCGATTGACCGGGTCCATACAGGCCCCCGAGGCTGTCCTGCAGCAGTCGAGACCCGCCTAGGGTGGACCCTACAAGGCCCCCTCGCTAAATCTCTCAACCGAACAGCAGCCACTAGCTGCTTCCACTCCAGAACGACAGAAGACACCACTCTCCTGCAGCATGTCGAGAGGCTATGGACCCTAGAGACAATGCCCTTTAAGAACGAAAAGAAAGATATTCGCTCTAAAGAAGACATTTACGCCATCAACCTACTCGAGCAGGGGACAAAGAGAGTCACAGTCGGCGGAGTGATGAGATACGCAACTCCACTCCTGAGGCGAGAGGGAATGCCCACCTTTCACGCAAAGAAAGACGCCACGGAGCGCTATCTACTGAACACAGAGCGGCGCCTAGCCAAAGACCCCGCTCAAGAGAGTGTGTACCGAGCTGAGATTGAGAAGCTAATCACAGCGGGACACGTAACAAAGATTGACATTAAAGAGGCCGATCAGACGACCGAATCATGGTACGTGCCGCATCACAAGGTCCATCACAACGGCAAGGATCGCATTGTGTTTAACTGCAGCTACCAGATCGGATCCCAAAATCTGAATAAAGAGCTCTTGCCCGGCCCCACACTCGGCCCCTCCCTACTAGGCGTGCTACTACGCTTCCGCCAGGACAAGGTGGCTATAAGCGGGGATATCAAAGGGATGTTCTTGCAGGTGAGACTAGTAGAGGAGGACAAGCCTCTGCTACGGTTCCTATGGAGAGAGAAGATCGGAGATGAGAACCCATCCCTCTACCAGTGGGAAGTACTCCCCTTCGGAACCACATGCAGCCCGTGCTGTGCTACATTTGCACTACAGAAACACGTCACAGAGGACCCAGCAGCAGATGAAGAGGTCCAACACAGTGTGAAGAACAGTTTCTACGTGGACAACTGTTTACAAAGCGTCTCGACTCAAGAAGAAGCCGAGGCTCTCCTAATCAAGTTACGTGCCTCCCTGATCAAAGGCGGCTTTGATCTCAGGCAGTGGGCCAGCAGTGACCCGCACGTATTGCGCAGCCTCTCCTCCGCGGACAAGGCTGCCAGCAGCGAGACCTGGATGGCGACAATCCCAGGAGAAGCCCAAGAAATGACACTAGGACTAGTCTGGCGCTTCAAAACAGACTCGCTCCACTATAGACACAAACCCTTGGCTCCAGAGCAGGGATGGTCGGCGGCAATACCGACCACCAGACGGAGTGTGTACAGAACACTCGCCAGACAATATGACCCATTGGGATGTATTCTACCTTACACCACCAGGGCAAAGATGATTGTACGAGCACTATGGGACAAGGACCAGGGCTGGGACGACCCAATACCCGCACACCTTGCCTCAACATGGAGAGAGTGGGAGACGGAACTCCGCTCACTCCCAGGTGTCAATATACGCCGCAGCTACTTCCCATCCACAGTGAGGCCAGAGACATGCAAGATTGAGCTACACGTCTTCAGCGACGCCTCCGAAGTAGCCTACGGATCGGTGGCCTACTTGCGTGCCCAAGAGATGGGAGGAAAGATACACACTGCTTTCATCCTGGCCCGCTCAAGAATAGCCCCACGTAAGCAACAATCTATCCCACGTCTAGAGCTCTGCGCAGCCCTCGCAGGAGCGCATCTAGCCACGTTAATCCAACGTGAACTCACCATCCCGGTGCATAGAACAATCTTGTGGTCAGATTCCACGACAGTACTCACATGGATCAAGTCCGATTCATGCAGATACAAAGTCTTCGTGGGAGTCAGAGTCACCGAGATTCAAGAGTTAACAGAAGAAGCAAGCTGGCGGTATGTGGACACCAAACACAACCCAGCTGACGTCATCACCCGGGGAATGTCTCTGGATGACCTAACCCGTCGCAACATCTACAGTGACGGACCAGCATTCCTCAAGCTCCCGGAAGGAGATTGGCCTACGCCCACCCCGAGGGAAGCAAGTAACGAGGAGGCTGAGAACAAGAAACCTATGTTCTGTGGACTGAGCACTGTCGCCTCCACAGACCCCAACATAGATGACTGCATTACCCTAGAGAGTGCGCAGCAAAGAACATTCCTGCGGCACCACCCAGAGATTCAGTCCACCACTGACATGTCAGCAGCTGACTACGAAGAAGCAGAACTTCTTCTACTACAACGAGCCCAGAGAGACTCGTTCCCCGATGAGCTAGACTGTCTACAGGGAGGAAACCCCGTCCCATCAGACAGCAGACTGATTCACCTGGCACCAGAGAGTGACGCCCATAATCTCATCAGAGTGGGTGGTCGCCTGCGGAGAGCCCCCGATCTACCAGATGACATTAAGCACCCGATCGTCTTGAACAGCCGACACAAGGTCACAGAGCTGATCATAAAGAAATACGTCTCCAGTGATGTAGCAGATGTCGACCCAGTCACCCCCAACACACTCCTAATGGGGCGGCTGGACCCCGCGCTACCCCAGACAATGTACAGGCCCGAAGAAGCGAACGGCCGAAGAATGTGGAGGTACAGCCAAGTACTAGCTGACAAGTTTTGGAGCAGCTTCCTACTTCACTACCTACCGTCTCTACAGACCCGCCAGAAGTGGGTAAAAGAGAGAGACAATTTGACAGAAGGAACAGTCGTCATGATTATTGACCAGTCACTACCCAGGGCTATGTGGCCGGCTGGCCGCGTAAGCAAAGTGATCACCGGTGCCGATGGCAAGGTCCGAGCAGCTGAAGTACTCGTCCAAGGGCGCACCTACACACGTCCCGTGGCGAGGCTCATAGAACTGCCCCGACTCCCAGATACTATCGATGATGACCATGACCCTATGACTTTGTGAGTTGACTGACCCTTACAGCGGACCTTGAGTGGTAGACAGTGCGGTTAATCTGTCTCTGCTTAGCTAATTAGGTGGGACTAATTAGGGGGCGGCTGTTGTGAAGGATCAGATTAAACCGAATATGTATATTTATTTATATATATATATTTAATTGTATTTGTATATCGTTTGATATCCCCTGTATATTCCTTGTACAATATGCATTGAATATCCCTTTAGTCTACTAAACAGCCCATAATAGTTTCATTCTACCATTGGACGAGAACCTGGCGCCAGGTTGCCATACCCCTAGGTCCAAGTTCAATCGTGCCGCCTAACATGTTGTGGCAAGCCCCGGTTCCGCGCAGGAATATGTCGGGCGAAATACGAATGGTACTATTTGTTCATAGCGCATATATATATGGCGCAAGTAAAGTAGAACTTTCTTTTTAGTCCAGTTCTTTACCCTCCAACAGAGTGACAGACGCAAAGCCTCCCCACGACGCACGTGTGGTGTAGTAAGGCCTACTTGGCCCAGAATAGGCATTGAGATATCGTGTAGATTAATAGTTGAATAGTCATAGTTTGGCACTATACCGTCGAGTTGGACGTATTCTATTAAGCTAATAATAGTCTATTTATGTATGGTGCATCGTTCGGTTAGAGTTATAAAGTTATCAGTACCCCCATCGTTCCTGACGTTATCTGGACGCTTAACCAGGCTGGGCAGACCCCTAGTGGTGCTTGCATCCGAGGAGCTCCGGGCCAAGAGCGACTGGACCTGTATATTGGATTACTCTACCCGGACGACGGCGAGCCTTCCACGGCTTGGATTATGCTTTGTGTGCTTTGATTATTCCATGGATAAAGGCCAACACTGCGGAGTGTTGGAACTACCCCCCGGAGAAGACTCCAGGTGAGACGGCGCTCTACACCAGTGAGGTCGCCTCACGTCTCTCCGTTGTGGACCGGCAGCTACCGTCCACAGAGGGTCCAGCTGTATTCGTCTGCGGTCCGAGGTTCTGTGGGCACCGTGTCCAAGACTTTGGATTCTCCCAAGACACCGTCGGCCAGATGGGATACCGCCAGCGGCTTCTCTAACCCCCCCCTCCTACTGTCTTACAACCAGCGGGACCCCCCCCCCCCCTTAGTGTATCCAGCTCTAATCATCTAAGTACCATCGCTATCGTTTCCTAAATATTCCAGGTTGTATACTTACTCCCTGCGTAACCAGAGATTGGACATTCAATGTTGATTTACCTACGAATACTCATTTGCCATAAAAGTGCATATTTCATATTTCAAATCATAAATGTAATTAAGTGATCGTTGTATACACCCTTTGCTGTATTAAACCTTCGATTTGGTACATTTGTGTGGATTCGTTTCATCAGGTGGGAAAGTGTTCATCATACTTATATCTTGTACTGGGTGGCCAGAAGTTAAAGTACATGAGGTAGTGGTATTAAATATCATATCTAACAATACAGTCAGGGAATTGTACCCCTCAGTTACAGATCGTATAGTCCACATGCATGTACACACACATACACACCGGCATGCACGCACGGACACGCATGGATGCATGCACGCTCACACACACACACACACACACACACACACACACACACACACACACACACACACACACACACACACACACACACACACACACACACACACACACACACACACACACACACACACACACACACACACACAGAGAAAGAGACACACACACAGGGACGGACTGGGACTGGAAAATAGCCCGACTTCTTGACCCAGACCTACCCACCACAGCCAGCCCGCAGATAAGAGTAATGGATGGATGCTCCAGGCCAGTGGTACTCAGACATGGTCAACAACTCAGGACCTACAGTGACAAAAAATATATCTTTTGTAACATTACAAAAACACACCATCCCTCAACCAAACCACACACCAGGCTACCAATAGGCGACTTACAAACTATGCAAAAACGTGACCATGTACTGCTGTACCAGTAGGCTACCCAACCATATTAGATACTATATCTATATCTGTACATATCCCTTACATACACAGTGGCTCGGGAGGTAGAGCTGTCGTCTGGCAATCCGGAGGTTCCCGGTTCAATTCCCGGGCAGCGTGTCGATGTGTCCTTGAGCAAGACACTTAACCCCTAATTGCTCCCGATGAGCAGGTTGGCACCTTGCATGGTTGCCTCCGCTGTCGGTGTGTGAATGTGTGAGTGAATGGGTAAAAATGTGATTAACAAATTGTAAAGTGCTTTGGATAAAAGCGCTATATAAAAAAGATAGTTACGCTGCTGGCCAGTTTACTACCATAGTGTCTTTATCTGTACATACATTAGCGCTATTACTCAGTAGTACACTTTTTTTTTATTTAAAATTTTTCTTCATTTTTCTCCTATTTTTCCATTTTTTCTCCCATCCCAATTCCACTGTGCCAATTCTCCCCTCCCCTGTCTTGAACGTTGCTCGCATATGCCCCCCCACTGGCCGTTGTAGGGAGGATAGAAGCCTTGCATCACGTGTCCCCTCCGATACACGAGGAGGCAGCCTGTCATATCTTTTCACCTGCCAGCGCGGACTCTCATTGACGAGGTGTAATGTGTGGGAGGCTCACACTACCCCCGCCATTTCCTGTCTCTGCTGTGCAGTGTGCAGGCGTCCCCAACCGACCTGTAGGAGTCGCTGTCCACAACGTCCAGATTACCACCGATCGACTTCCACCCGCTGTCTCTGCCAATTGAGTTAGTAGGTTAGGCGGCACGGTGGTGTAGTGGTTAACACTGTCGCCTCACAGCAAGAAGGTCCAGGGTTCGATTCCCGCTTGGGGACCAGGTTTCCATGATCCCAGGTGGGGTATCTCCCAGGCCTTTCTGTGTGGAGTTTGCATGTTCTCCCCGTGCTCGCAAGGGTTTCCCCCCTGATAAGATAAACCCAATGGAAAAACATGCACAACAACAGATCGCTAACGCTGTGGCGTCCTTGACGAAGACGGGCAGGAGCACTTGGATTGGTCCCCTGGCGCGGCCCTCGCCGACGCCTGTCTGCTCCCAGCTGCCCTTGGGGGGAAGGACGACGGGATGGGTTAATCGCAGAGATGAATCGCATCTGCGATCCTACAAAGAACAATGCATGCGTGTGTGTTCCGGTGTGTGTGTGTGTAACCGTGTGTGCTAACCGCTAAAAAACATTGAGGATAGTTGCATGCCAATTAAAGACCTCTGAACAGGTCCTGCATTATAAAAAAAATTATTATTATTATAGTATGACGACTGGCCCAAGCCGGAGGCAACGCCGACAGCCGGAGTCAAACCCGGTGTCTCTTGCATTGGTGACGAGCGCAATGTCCGCTGCGCCACCCAGCCGCCCTTCAGTAGTACTAATTCATATATTTTATACCCAGTTTAATCACCTGTACATTGTATATTACTATTGCACTTTAGTGTTAGATTTGCACTTTTCATTGCACTGTACTTGTGCTGTATAATGACAATACATTTGAATCCAATCTAATCTAATATGGCAAAATCACAAGCAATGTATACCTGTTCCACCCCTTAGGGTCGGTACCGACCCCAAAATGACATTATGGTAATAAATCAATATTTTTCAGAGTGTTGCATATTTTTTGCGATTTTTTTCATCAAACGTTTTCAAGTATTAACATCACTAACATGTCACAAAAGCATGTAAAGCAATTATCATCAATACGTTATTTTAGCAATAGGTTAAAAGTGCCATTAGATAGTTTTAAGTTTTCGTTTTTCTTAACTCTATTCCAAGGCAGAACGGAAAAAAGACATTTTGAACCATGGGAATTGTAGTCTTTTTGCTGCCATTTTGTAGAGGACATGCATAGCTGTCGACCAGCGTTGGAATTTTTCCGAACTACACTTCCTGTCACATACTGTGGGGGTTCAAAGTTCAGCATTCTGAATGAATCATATCGATAACTGTTATGATTCGCGATAATAAGCCACAAAAGGTAACGTTTTTGACAAATATTGAATAGCAGTTAGTTTCTCCTCCCTATTGTTAGCATGTAGGAACAATTAGATCTGAAATTAGTTTCAAAACGGTTGCACTGTGGGGAAAATAAAAAAGTACACCAGATTACAGTAGATATCATTATCTGTTCTTATGCACGCCTGGTGATACTAAATCCAAATTGAACTCGGGCATTTGAAAGATAATATATATATATATATAAATGTGCAAATTGGCTATAATAAGGTAATGTATAAGCATCATATTCTATATTCTATAATAATATTTCAAATTGCATTGGTCCGGATGGGAGAATTCAGTACTGTATCTACAGAACCTTCGGTTTTATCATCTTCCCTTTATTAATTTCCTTCGATTTTTTTGTACACATGATCTCAAGAGGGTACTGAACGAGATCAGTGGCCGTTTTTCAAGTTTGGTCATTATTATCATGGTGTTATTCACTGTCAAAGATGCAAAGAAAAATCATAATTCATATTCTCCTTTGTTTCATCACAATTTAAGCAAGCCTAGTAATAGACACAATATTTCTGACACTGTGAATACATTCCCTGAGGTCCATAGATGTACCTATAGATACCAAGAATATGCAAATAGCCCTTGTAGAAGTGGAGCAATATTCCATTTACCTAGGTATATCTTTTAAATGCGGATTTTCACATCGTGTGGAACAGGTTAAGGACTTCCCCTGGCAATTCAAATGCCTCAAGTATCCTTGTGGTAGCCTAGAGGCTATAGACAGCCCATCGGTACAATAGTCCATTATGTAGTAAAGTCTAAAACAACTGTAGTAACATCCATAACCATATAAATAGAATAATGTAGCAGACGACAGACAGCCTGATCACCACAAAGTCCATAACTGCAGCTTTAGATTCTCTCTCCCACAGGACAGAGAGACCGAGAGAAGGGAGGCACAACACACACACACACACACACACACACACACACACACACACACACACACACACACACACACACACACACACACACACACACACACACACACACACACACACACACACACACACACACACACACACACACACACACACACACACACACACACACACACACACACACACACACACAGAGGGAGAGAGAGGGGGTAGAGATAGAGAGAGACACATACAGTGGAAGATGGGGAGAGAGAGACTCCCCCCTCCCCTCTCTCACACACACACACACACACACACACACACACACACACACACACACACACACACACACACACACACACACACACACACACACACACACACACACACACACACACACACACACACACACACACACACACACACACACACACACACACACACACACACATAGACAGTTATCCAGGTGGGAGAACACAAGAGTGACACAAGAGAGAGAGGGGAGAGAGAGACACACACACACACACAGAGGGAGAGAAGAGGTGTGGGAGATAGAGAGGGAGATGCATACAGAGGGAGAGACTGAGAGAGAGAGAGAGAGAACTTCAGGTTTACTGTACAGAATATTAATCTGTAAACAGTTAGCAGGCAGTAGATATTGATACATTCAGTTGGATGCGAGACAGTCCTGCGACACGGTGCTTTTGTAATGGAGCTCTGTGCCCACTGGAAACGGTGATCCGAAGGGGCAGTTTGGTTTTGTTTAACTTTTTTCAAGTCTAAAGATGCATGTTATGGACTTTGTGGAGACGTCAGGTGTTGCAACACATAATAATGCACAAATGCAACATATAATAATAATAATAATAATAATAATAATAATAATAATAATAATAATAATAATAATAATAATAATAATAATAATAATAATAATAATAATAATAATAATAATAATAATAATAATAATAATAATAATAATAATAATAATAATAATAATAATAATAATAATAATAATAATAATAATAATAATAATAATAATAATAATAATAATAATAATAATAATAATAATAATAATAATAATAAATATATATTTGTATAGCACCTTTCATACTTGCAGCCTAAAGTGTTTCACAGCAGTGATGTAGACATACTGTACAATAGACAAAATAGACACCTCTTTGAATGTCCTGTAGCTTACTCTTCTTCATCATAGGCCTACTTTGTGTTTTTATAATACATTTTTGCCATTTTAGCTTTCCACTGACACCACGGGTGTGCAAAGGTGCAAGAGTGTCAATTGGTCATTCGTTCAGAGGGGAAGGGAGAGGGAGGGGCAATAGGTCATAGGTCAGTGGTTGTAATAATACTAATTTATTAAAACTTGTTTAACTAAAAAAATTAAAAATAAAAATGATTGCAGCCCAAAGTGCTTCTCTTTCTCTTCTAAAATAGACATAGGCATAAAATGAGCATACAATTTGCATAAATATTGACAGGCGCATAAAATGAGCAGAGAATTGACCAAATAAAAGCAATGCATAAAGTGCAGACATAAAACTAGTATAAAATAGCCCGAATAAAACCAGTGCAATAAAATAGCTCTCATTTACAGTGCAATAATCATAAAAAGATACATGAAATGTGCATAAAATATTCCATTTAGTACTTTGTATATAAGGAATAGGACCTTAAAATCAATTCTAAATGTTACCGGAAGCCAGTGCAGAGTATAACACTGCTGGACATTCTAGTTAATAGCTGAGCTGCAGAGTTTTGAACAGTGTTGTACTAGTTACTGAAAAATAGTAACTAGTTACCATTACTAGTTACTTCATTTCAAAAGTAACTCAGTTACTTTACTGATTACTTACACCAAAAAGTTA
>NW_028171575.1:226831-248158 GCF_963971535.1 Notolepis coatsorum
TGACCAGATCCATATGTAATTAATGAGCAGCTGGAGGACATTAGCAAGTAGCATTATCATAATATTGATTTTGACAATAGACCACGCAACTGGATATTTCGTTTTAATTCAACGGCTCTCCCGCCAGCTAACTTGGTGTGTGTGTAGGCCTATCTCAAAACAGATTGGCTGTGTGTGTGCTGATATGTGCGACGACGTTGACGAAAACAAAAGAGAGTAATCTAATCTGGGATGTCATCAAGAGACTAGGCCTGGAGCTCAGAATCAGCCTTTATTTGTCATTGAATATTATACAACGAAATTGTACTTGCCACTCTAATGGTGCATAAAATAGAATAAAATATATTATAAAAACACGGGACACAGTTAAAAAACAGCATCAGTGTAAACATAATAGTAAAGTGCCAGGTGGCTAGCAGCATATGGTTCTCAGTGTCTTAATTTTCCATAGATCGGTAACGAACACACATTTTGCAGACATTGTTAGTTTGCAAATGTTGTGAGTGGTTTGAGCACATTTACTGGGTCCATTTGAATATGATGTGACTACAGAGTAGCCCCTGTGCCAATAGAACCAGGGTAAGAAATGATAGACATGGCTTGAATTAATTACACACATATTTATTTGAAAAGGGCCTATAATCCAGGTCACGTCCAAGAGGCATCCCAGAGCCACTCCCACCCCGGGTATTGATCAGACCTACACTCTAGCTATGCTACATTTACCTCACACGGCACATACACTTAAGCTTACACTTAGCCACAACATAACAACCAATAATATTCAAACTCAGCAACATCAATCCTAAAACAATAGGCTAATGGCTCGTCCTATATACCCTGCTGGCCTGAAAGAGCTGGCTCAGCAGTTCAGAAACTGCACTGTATCAATATTCAGTGGCTAATGGTACAGCGGATCTTGCCCGGCTTACAATGGCCTGCTCAGCAGTTGAGAAACGATGTTGCACAATACCAACATTGAGCTGGCTATGGGGACGGCTGACCCCTCTGGCTGGAGCCAGCCTATGCTGCAGTTCAGTGATGGTGCACCAGCTAACAATAGACTCACCCATACTACCATCGTGATATCATTCTGGTACCTACCGCAGTCCCATGCTTGCTTCTGAATCGGCCTTTGAATCAGGTAAAACCACAAATTCCTACATTCCTAAAACCATGAATTCCTAAATAAAATAAATCAATAATAGATAAGCTCATTCGGGATGTGAAAGCCCAGACAAATATTTGAGTTCTCAAAGTCAGTCTCTAATTCATGAACAAAGAGAGCGGTTTCATGCTTTCTCTTCACGACATCAAAGAGTAGGACGTTTGGTTCTCTGGTTTGCATAGCTTTTGGGGGGGGAGACATCATAGGCATAACATATGAGCCCGCTGTTTTAGGGTGGATTTAAAATATTAATTGAATGGGAAGTGAGTAAGCTATGGGTTTTGGAAGTGTGGAGCTCATTTCAAATGTTGACTTTACTCAAAACCATCACTTTATATCCCACGATTATTACATTCACTGCCACTATGAATGTTAGAACTGCTTATACATTCAGCAATCCACCTAAAACAGGAGGACACATAACCCTTTAACACTAGCACAGCCGACAAGGGGTCAAATTACCCCTAGGCATTTTCAATAAATGTATCCTCGTCACTCGGTCGAGCTCCAGCTCTGTCACTCAATGACTTTTCCTAAAAGTACCCGTTTTATCTGGCACGGTTTCTGAAATTTCAAAATGACTTCAGGAAAATGTAATTAGAACATTATTCCACATATGGAATATATATGTGGAAAGTCACAGCACTTTGCGAGCGTCTAGCGCAGGGGTGGCCAACCCATGGCTCGCGAGCCGCATGTGGCTCGTTGCCTGTCAATGTGTGGCTCTTCCATCAAAATAAATAAAAAATTATAATATTTTTATTAAAAAAAAAATACTTTTTTTTTTTTTGTCACTCAAACCTGTGGTAAACCTCATATTTTTATATTAAGAGGTAATTATATAGTTTACACTGTTTATTTTTCTCATATTTCTCATATAAGCTGTGGGATCATCTGACCCCTTCCGGCGGGAATCAGTGACATTTTCTCCATGGCTGTGTTCTAGTGTTAATGCCAAAATGTGATTATAATAATAACACAGATCAGAGACCGGTCACTTATATAAATATCAAGTGTCCGGTGAAACGGATACGCGTCACACACACGCAGACAGATGAATGAATATAGGGTTGCGGCCGGGTGACAGGGCTTTCCAGCAGGGCGGAAGAAGAGGCTCCGGGTCGGACCGTGGGACGAGGGCGAACGGTTCCAATCGATGGGAGGAAAAGCTAGTATTGATCCTGCTGGATTTATCCCCTCCCAATGTCAACAAGCAGCGTCGGTCGGAAGGGGAGACCGTGCCCTCTCTGGCCCGCGTTGCGCCGGGATAAATCTCCTTCTCCTCTCTCCTCTATACGGCTCAGTTAATGAAGGGTAAAACGGTGCGAGGAGGAGGACGGCCCCCGTGACTGTTAACAGACCATCGTGGCGAGTGGACTGTAAATCTTTTCTCCGACCTCCAGACATGACTTTAATTTGCCCCTAAACCTTTTTCACAATGAAGCGGTAAAAGAAACAGGGGGGGGGGGGGAGGAGCGACAATGTGTTCGTATGATCGTTTCATGAGCGCTCAGAATGCAATCGTTTGGGGGTTACTGTTAAAACGACGTGATCTACTGCAGTACATGGTGAACGGTAAATGGACTGCATTTATATCCCCATAGGAACCCTAACGTTGGCGCGGCTGGTCATCTGAAGATTGTATCACGTAGCTCGGTTTAAGGAAACGGTTATAAACATTGCACTTAACATGATCGCGTGAATAATGGCAACTTGGTATTAATGGACTGCAAATGGACTGCATTGATATAGTGCTTTTATCCAATGCGCCGGTGAAAATAAGACTCTTCCTTTTTAGAATTTTGACTGCAGCATTTTATTTTCTATGGTTATTTTCTTGAGCAATTTAGATAACTTACATCTTAATAACATAATAACTAGCCACCATATTGATTTATGTTCTTAAAGGAACACGCCAACTTTTTGTGAAATTAGCTTATTTGTTGCTTTTTGAAAACGGGGCTTTTGAGGTGATGAAATCACTGCGCCCAGGCAGCAGTGGTTCGGCAAAAGATTGTTCTGAGTATATATCTGCTTAGAAAACGAAAATGTCAAATTTTTATAAATTCGTTCTCCACGTGGACAGGTCACAACATGTTTACGGAAAAGTTTTGGAGTTGTATTTGGAGTGTATTTCGTCACTGTTGGGAACTAGGCTACACTGGCACACCTACTTCCAGTGAATGATACTAAGCTAGGCTAACGTGCGGCTGTTCCCTAAGCCTAATGCATGCACAGAGAAGAAAAGGGTATGTATCTGCTTGTCTAACTCCAGGGTAGATGGCAAATAAGCACATTTCCCAAAAACTTGGCGTGTTCCTTTAACCAGCCATCATATTTGGCCATAATTAACGTTAACGTACAGTCTTTACTAGCCGTCATTTCAACTAGCTATCATAACATTATAGATTTAAGTTAAATGCTAATAACAACTTTCCCATGTGTCGGCTCCGCTCTGTGGACTGGATGCTTACACTGGATGCTTTCTGCTGAGATGCTGAAGGCAGCATTGACAAAGTGCTATCGTGGTGCTAGTAAAATTGTACAATAGACACACTGTACAGAGCTTCCCTGTTCTTTCAGCTTGAAATGAAGCACGTTGTGCGACAGTAATTATCGTCTGTGTGAAACACAGTGCACTGTGGGGTAAATCAGGCCTTGAGGCAAAATCCTTTTAATCAAGTTACTGGAGGAATCGTTTCAGCTCTATACTGCAGTTAGCACTGGTCAGCTCTGTGCTGCAGTTAGCACTGGTCAGCTCTGTACTGCAGTTAGCACTGGTCAGCTCTGTACTGCAGTTAGCACTGGTCAGCTCTGTACTGCAGTTAGCACTGGTCAGCTCTGTACTGCAGTTAGCACTGGTCAGCTCTGTACTGCAGTCTGCAGTTAGCAGTGCACTGGTCAGCTCTATACTGTGGTTAGCACTGGTCAGCTCTGTGCTGCAGTTAGCACTGGTCAGCTCTGTACTGCAGTTAGCACTGGTCAGCTCTGTGCTGCAGTTAGCACTGGTCAGCTCTATACTGCAGTTAGCACTGGTCAGCTCTGTACTGCAGTTAGCACTGGTCAGCTCTATACTGCAGTTAGCACTGGTCAGCTCTGTACTGCAGTTAGCACTGGTCAGCTCTATACTGCAGTTAGCACTGGTCAGCTCTGTACTGCAGTTAGCACTGGTCAGCTCTATACTGCAGTTAGCACTGGTCAGCTCTGTGTTGCAGTTAGCACTGGTCAGCAGCTCTATACTGCAGTTAGCACTGGTCAGCTCTGTGCTGCAGTTAGCACTGGTCAGCTCTGTACTGCAGTTAGCACTGGTCAGCTCTGTACTGCAGTTAGCACTGGTCAGCTCTGTGCTGCAGTTAGCACTGGTCAGCTCTATACTGCAGTTAGCACTGGTCAGCTCTGTGCTGCAGTTAGCACTGGTCAGCTCTGTGCTGCAGTTAGCACTGGTCAGCTCTGTGCTGCAGTTAGCACTGGTCAGCTCTGTACTGCGGTTAGCACTGGTCAGCTCTGTACTGCAGTTAGCACTGGTCAGCTCTATACTGCAGTTCGCACTGGTCAGCTCTGTGCTGCAGTTAGCACTGGTCAGCTCTATACTGCAGTTAGCACTGGTCAGCTCTATACTGCAGTTAGCACTGGTCAGCTCTATACTGCAGTTAGCACTGGTCCTCGCGCCAAGAGAAAAAGGATCTGTTCCAAAGAGAGGAAAAGAAAACAAACAGCTCAACTAAATTCTATCGCAATTACCGTCCAAATCAGTCAGCCAACAAATTAATCAATAACCACATTGATGAAAGCACATTAATTATACCAACAGGAAAGAGTCGACTTGAAAAAGTCGTCGGTGTTGACGCCTCTCTTTCCCCCACGTCCCAATCGGAAACATGTTCCGATTGGGCTCATGCTTGCTCATGTCACGAAAAACCCACCAATGAAAAATGTCCTGGCTGCAGATGTTCAGAAACACACACCGACAAACATAAAGCAACACGGTACTCATTCAACACGGTGTAAATACAGTGCCTGTCTCCGAAGTCCAATGACACCATCACAGGAAGGATCTCACCGGAGGAGGACTGCGGTAGGTGACCGCGCGCCCCCCTCCATTTGTCCCTTTCAGTGGGGGCTGATCAAAGTCACATTTCCCTAAGTTCCCCTCTTTACTTAAGAGACCTAAGGGATGCCACTCGGTTGAACTGGAGAAGGGCATAGGGAAGGGGGGGGGGGGATTTGGAAGGGTTTAACCTTCACTAAAGGGACGGCTTTAATCACCTCTGGCTCCCTGCCTGCCTGTAGGCTTGTATGTAGAGTTGATGAGAGAGGAGGAGAAAAGAGGGAAGAGAGAGAGAGAGGGAGAGAGCGAGATAGATGGGGGGGAGAGAGGGAGAGAAAGAGGGAGGGAGAGAGAGGGAGGGAGAGAGGGGGAAAGAGAGAGAGGGGGAGAGTGTGTAAGTGAGTGAGTGAGTGAGTGAGTGAGTGAGTGAGTGAGTGAGTGAGTGAGTGAGTGAGTGAGTGAGTGAGTGAGTGAGTGAGTGAGTGAGTGAGTGAGTGAGTGAGTGAGTGAGTGAGTGAGTGAGTGAGTTTGGTAGCAGCGTGACCTTGGGACAGCGGCTGTGTTGCGGTGGCAGAGAGTAGCTGGGGTGTGTCGCGTGGCAGAGAGTAGCTGGGGTGTGTCGCGTGGCAGAGAGTAGCTGGGGTGTGTCGCGGTGGCAGAGAGTAGCTGGGGTGTGTCGCGGTGGCAGAGAGTATAGGGTGTGTCGCGGTGGCAGAGAGGAGCTGGGGTATGTCACGGTGGCAGAGAGTATAGGGTGTGTCACGGTGGCAGAGAGTATAGGGTGTGTCGCGGTGGCAGAGAGTATAGGGTGTGTCGCGGTGGCAGAGAGTAGCTGGTTGGGACAGCGGCTGTGTCGCGTGGCAGAGAGGAGCTGGGCTGTGTCGCGTGGCAGAGAGTAGCTGGGGTGTGTTGCGGTGGCAGAGAGTAGCTGGGGTGTGTCGCGGTGGCAGAGAGTATAGGGTGTGTCACGGGGGCAGAGAGGAGCTGGTTGGGACAGCGGCTATGTTGCCGTGGCAGAGAGGAGCTGGTTGAGACAGCGGCTGTGTCGCGTGGCAGAGAGGAGCTGGTTGAGACAGCGGCTGTGTCGCGTGGCAGAGAGGAGCTGGTTGAGACAGCGGCTGTGTCGCCGTGGCAGAGAGGAGCTGGTTGGGACAGCGGCTATGTTGCCGTGGCAGAGAGGAGCTGGTTGAGACAGCGGCTATGTTGCCGTGGCAGAGAGGAGCTGGTTGAGACAGCGGCTGTGTCGCGTGGCAGAGAGGAGCTGGTTGAGACAGCGGCTGTGTCGCGTGGCAGAGAGGAGCTGGTTGGGACAGCGGCTGTGTCGCCGTGGCAGAGAGGAGCTGGTTGGGACAGCGGCTGTGTCGCCGTTGGCAGAGAGGAGCTGGGCTGTGTCGCGTGGCAGAGAGGAGCTGGTTGGGACAGCGGCTGTGTCGCCGTGGCAGAGAGGAGCTGGGGTTGGGACAGCGGCTGTGTCGCCGTGGCAGAGAGGAGCTGGGGTTGGGACAGCGGCTGTGTCGCGTGGCAGAGAGGAGCTGGTTGAGACAGCGGCTGTGTCGCGTGGCAGAGAGGAGCTGGGGTGTGAAAGGCACCTTCAGAGGCTCCCATCGATCAGCGGATCACACGAGGACACACAGGAGACTCAGCCCAGGCCGCACGGCAGGAAGGAGGCCACTCCACACGTATACCACACGCACATGCGTGCACACTGTCCCCCCCCACACACACACACATGCATTGCACACACTCATACCCCCTCACGTAGCACACACACGCACATGCACACACAGATACTTCCTTACACAGCACACACGCACACCACACACACCTAATGAATATAAACAACTCTCTCTCACACACACACATACACGCACACACTCACACTTCCTCATGTAGCACACACACACACACAAACATACACACACATGCACACCACACACACCTAATGAATATAAACTCTCTCTCCCTCTCACACACAAATACACACACATGCACACCACACACACCTAATGAATATAAACAACTCTCTCTCTCTCTCTCTCTCTCTCTCTCTCGCTCTCTCTCTCTCACACACACACACACACACACACACACACACACACACACACACACACACACACACACACACACACACACACACACACACACACACACACACACACACACACACACACACACACACACACACACACACACACACTCCACAGCAGTAGATTAGTGCCTTTGCTGTCGACTCACAGTGTGGGACGGAACACCCACTGGGCCAACCGCCCGTACTGTTACTGATCCCAGAGCAGTCAGCCACAGCCGTCGCCCCCGACCCCTCCGGTCTGATGCAATATGTAATGTAGACAGATTCAGTGGAATATCTGGGGAACAGCTCGGAGCGGTTGATTTCCTGTTGCAGTGGTTGGTTCGATGTCAACAACTGACTGGTACTGGTAATAACCATGTAGTTGCACGTTTGAGAACCGTCTGTGAGGAGGATCAACCCTCAAGGGCTCCGTCCACTGACTACAGCACACCCACTGCCCTGGCTTCTTTAATGGACTCTATTAGGCAACACGTGGTGTAGTGGTTAACACTGTCACCTCACAGCAAGAAGGGCCTGGATTCGATTCCCGCTTGGGGACCAGGTTGCCAGGTTGCCAGGTGACTAGGGCTGTCCCCGACTAAGGATTTGGATGGTCGACTAGGATTGGCCAAAATTTGCCGGTTAGTTGACTATTGGTAAAAAAAAAAAAAAAAAAAAAAAAGTATATAATATTTAAAAAGATTCACGTCACAAACAGTTAGAGCTATGTTTGAAGTCTCACGGTGTTCCATTAGACAGACCAATTGAACACCACAGATACCACAAATTCTTCTACTCAAGAGAGACATCGAGAGGTTTTGTTTCAGAATTTTATCATCAATTACTAACGTCCTCGTATGAAACCCCTCCAACTTGACTCTGTCTGGAGGAGGGATATACCAGACCTGGAAAATGACTTTGATTGGCAAGGAGCCTGGGCAAATGTCCGACTTACATCAAGGAACCCGGATCATCAACAAATCAATCTTAACTATATTCACAGGACATACTTGACTCCTATAAGACTGTGCCGAATGGGGGCTCAAACAAGATTCCAAATGCACCCAATGTACAAATGGGGACGAAGGGGACATTTATGCACATGTATTGGGACTGCTCACCAGTTAAGGCATTCTGGAAAGATGTGACCCAACAAATATCAAAACTCGTATCTTGGAATATACCTGTACACCCCTCGGTATTGCTGTTGAATGATGTTTTTGAGTTTGCAGTGAATCCACAGCTAAAGAGATTGGTTTTATCGGGTATCACAGTAGCCAAAAAGCTGATCGCATCACGCTGGTTTCAACCGGAAAAAATTTGCCGTAAAGTTTGGTTTCTTACATATCTCGATGTAATTTACCATGAAATATCTACAGCAAGAATTCTGGGTCTCAATGAATCCAAAATGTCAATGTGGTTAGAAGTGGTAGAGAGAATAAAAGCTAGCTTATAATGGTAGTGTCTGGTTAGGTGCGAGGGATAGTGGAGGTACTTCTCAAGGTGGGGTCCGGGAGGGGGGGGGTTCGAGCTGAGCATATGTGTGTAGGTTTTTTTTTTAGATAACAGGTATTATGGGTATATCTTATATAAAACAACTAACTAAAAGGTGATCTCATTGGATGTGCCCTGACAATTAATGCTTGTATATCTTATCGTGTGTTGTCATGTTTGTTTATATGTTTGTTTAAAAAATAATAAAAAAAATAAAATACAAATATTTAAAAAGATTTATTTTATTTTATTTTAAAAATTTGTATCATTTCATTTGGGCTGTGGGTGTGCTTAATGTCTGAAGGAGTCGACTGAAGGCTTCTTGTCCTCTGCAAAAGCTTGCAATTGGTCCACTGATGGATACATGTTCATTAGATGGGTGAAATCCTCTTTCAGTGCCTCTGTGCCTGTTTTCGTAGGCAGTTGCCTCTGGTATGCGTGACATTAGCGTTAGCCACGCTTCTAGGCCTCTTTTCTTTTGGAAAGAATGACAAAAAATTTAAATTAAAAAAGAATTATTATTATTTTTTTTTTTTATTATATTCGACTAAGAGGTTGGCCAGTCGACTACGGCTCCTTTCGACCGATTAGTCGACTAATAGGGGTCAGCCCTACAGGTGATACAGGTGACACAGGTGGTAGAATTGTGATATCTGACTTATGAATAGTGAGTGAGCTTTGATTCACTTGTTTTGTTTGTTGTGATGTTTTCTTGTGAGTACTTCCATGTGTGTGGTTTTATATTTTTATTTAACTTTTTTTTGCGTTTGTATTTTAAATGTTTGGACCCCAGGAAGAGTAGTCTCACGATCCACAATAAAAACAATAAAACAGGTGGGGTATCTCCCGGGCCTTTCTGTGTAGAGTTTGCATGTTCTCCCCGTCGCTCGCAAGGGTTTCCCCCTCCAGAGAAACAGATAATGGAATGGACAAACATGCAGAACAGATCTGACGCTGTTGCATCCATGACCAAGACTGGATCACTGCTGTATGAGAGAGAGACAACTCACCCAACTGATGTATAAGAGAGAGAGAGAGGAGAGAGAGAGAGAGAGAGACAACTCACCCTACTGCTGTATGAGAGAGAGAGAGAGAGAGAGAGAGAGAGAGAGAGAGAGAGAGAGAGAGAGAGAACTCACCCCTACTGCTGTATGAGAGAGAGAGAGAGAGAGAGAGAGAGAGAGAGAGAGAGAGAGAGAGAGAGAGAGAGAGAGAGAGACAACTCGAGACAACTCACCCTACTGCTGTATGAGAGAGAGAGAGAGAGAGAGAGAGAGAGAGAGAGAGAGAGACAACTCACCCTACTGCTGTATGAGAGAGAGAGAGAGAGAGAGAGAGAGAGAGAGAGAGAGAGAGAGAGAGAGAGAGAGAGAGAGAGAGAGAGAACTCACCCTACTGCTGTATGAGAGAGAGAGAGAGAGAGAGAGAGAGAGAGAGAGGGAGAGAGAGAGAGAGAGAGAGAGAGAGAGAGAGAGAGAGAGAGACAACTCACCCTACTGCTGTATGAGAGAGAGAGAGAGAGAGAGAGAGAGAGAGAGAGAGAGAGAGAGAGAGAGAGAGAGAGAGAGAGAGAGAGAGAGAGAGAGAGAGAGAGAGACAACTCACCCTACTGCTGTATGAGAGAGAGAGAGAGAGAGAGAGAGAGAGAGAGAGAGGAGAGAGAGAGAGAGAGAGAGACAACTCACCCTACTCACCCTACTGCTGTATGAGAGAGAGAGAGAGAGACGAGCGGAACACAATACACAGGAAAATAAAGACAGACAGGTAATACAACGGCCTGTGTGATGTATGTACACAACTCTTTGGGGGTGAATCGGTAGGTAATAGGTTAGATATGTTGGTTTTTTTGGGGGGGGGTAGGGGGGGGGTGGGGGTTGGATGGGTTAAGACAGAATGGGCTCATGTTTCAAGGTCACCACAAGGTCGTTGGTGATTTCCTGGTGGGCGAACACCTAATACAAGTGAAAAGAGCATCGCTCCCAAGGTAGAACCTCTAACTAGGGGTTGCTAGGATACCATGTTGTGTGTGTGTGTGTGTGTGTGTGTGTGTGTGTGTGTGTGTGTGTGTGTGTGTGTGTGTGTGTGTGTGTGTGTGCGTGCGTGCGTGCGCGTGCGTGCGTGCGTGCGTGTCTGTCTGTGTGTGTGTGTGTGTGGGACCCCGACTTGTGTAAGTGGCAGGTTCTCCGTGGTCTGTAGGTACACACCAGTCTTACTGACCTACATAACCGAATGGTGGATGAAATTAGGGAAAGAGACTTAAAGGGGCAGTTCACCCAAAATGAACAACAACAAAAAACCTACATATTTTCCCCGCTTACCCGGAGTGCTATCTATCCATCCAGATCGCTTCAGTGGGATTCTCCTAGTTTTGGAGATATCCATAGTAATGAATGGGAGGGGGGGAGGGGTGTAGTTCGGTAGAAAATAGTTCCTACATGAAACTGCTCACAACAAGGTTTGTGGATTATTTTGAGTAACCGGGTCATGATTTCTGGAAAGAGACATTGCTTTTTGAGTTTTTCAAGTGTATTTCTTTGGTACTTTGAGCGAAACAAACCGAGTGCCATGATGGCATTCCAATGACAACATATCTATGGCAGACATCTATATGGCAGATATGTCCAAAACTAGGAGAATCACACCGAAACGGTCTGAATAGATAGATAGATAGTAATAATACAAAATAATAATAATTTGGGGTGTACTGCCCCTTTAACTCAATCTGCGCCGTCCACGTATATATAGGTGTTTGCTCGACAACAGTTGAACGCCAATCAAGTATATATTAGGGCTGTCAAAGTTAATGCTTTAACTTTGGAGATTAATTTAAATTATTTAAAGCGTTACATTTTTTTATCTAGATTAATCTATGGAGTGAAAAATGTTCAACGTTCTGAACTTTCAGCAGTATCTTTGCTTGTTCTTTTTTTGCATTGACTCATGCACCTTTTTGAAAATCATCTGACATGAAGATGGAAAAAAAAAAGTGTTAACCCATTCTCCGCCATTGACGGATTAAGACGTCATTCCTTGCCATGCTTAATCTGCCAATGACGGATTACGCCGTCATCGAGATCAATATTTCACATTTTCGTCATGGTATTCACATTTCACCCACGGAGTCATGACTGGTGCTGTAGATCTCCACTCAACTCTCCAGCGCTTCAATACCGCCACCTGGTGGCCGATCGGCGAGTTGCCAAACCGGAAGTGGTGCCGGAAGTGCTTGGTGTCACCCCTATTCCGTCCGCCACTCGCTATCGCTCGCGGGACTCCATCTGGACACACTGGATAATCGATCCGTTGCCATAACTCGATAAACAACATTATTTGGACGTATATAGTATTATACAACCTGGAAATTAAGCGCATAGATCAACATCCCATAATAGCGATCTTTTTGCTCCAGTATCATCCCCCATCGCTACGAGGAAGCTGCGGTGAGTTTCAGCGTTTTTGATTATTATTATCCATACAAACTGCTATGATCTATATATCACCCATACGACATGAATCATTTAACGTCGGTCATTGCATTATAAACGACCCCCTCCCCCTCCGGTCACCAGCAGATGATGAGTCATGACGTTTAGGACCTTGTACAATTGAAATTTTTAATCTGACGTCAATCACTATCAAACTGCATTTGATGATCTAATATATGCATAAATGGCTATAACTCACGTTCTATGAAATACTGCAGAAAACGATAAAAACATATTCATACTCTAGACCGTATTTTTGTATGAATGTGTGAATGAAAAAGTATAACGTTCCCACATACTGAACGATAGATAATTGATGTTGAATGGGCCATAGTAATGTCAATTTAGCAATACAATTTAAAAAGTTATAGCCCTGCAAAGTAGGTGAACATCTCCATAGACAAATAGAGCTGGCAGAGGATGGTATAAGAAGGGTACAATGCCTGGCGAAGAATGGGTTAATATGATTTATATTACTGGTAGTTCATACAAGACATTATCGTCCTCTAAGCCAATCTGCACTTTAACATAGGCCTGGGTTGTTTTTATTTCTGTTAGCGCCGCGGATATAAGAAAGATGTCTTTAAAACTGAGTCAATGTTGATGGTTTTGTTGAACATTTGTATTTCACAGGAGAGAAACTGTATTCAAAGATCAAAGAAAGCTATTCAAATAGTCTTTGAATCTAAATATACTTTCTTTGTGTTGATTCTACATTAATTCCATGATTTTACTCAAGTAAATATCTGTTACAAGCTTCGGTCTTAAATAGAAAGATGCGATTTTTAATCTAGATTAATCTAGATTAATTACAGAAAATTGTGAGATTAATTAGTTAATTTGTTTTCAATTTTAATATTCTATTCAGTGTCACGGACCTGTATGTTGCCGTTAAAAGGCATATGGAAGAAAGTCACTGTCAAATAACCATAGCATTGTCTCCATAGCTATAATATAGAATATAGATATAGCTCTCCAAACATAGTGACGCACAGTGAAAATATGCTATGGAAACCTGGCACGTTAGCTACAAGGATTAGGCTAATGGCCGGCGCTCAATGTGTTAAGGAAACCTCCCCTCAAATCTTAAATATACATGAAAGTAGTGCAAATATTGGGGGGGCAGAGCCGGCATCATGGAGTAAGACGTGTTTCTAGACCACTCCCAGACTTTTATAACTAACACATTCGTTAACCTCTTAACCCTTTGGTTGCCGTTCACGTGGCCCAACGGTTGAGTGCCGAGAAACGAAGATTCTCGTTTCTGGGTCGTTATTTCTTTTATTCGCTATTGCCATTCATAATCCATCGAGGCACCTTGTGCAAGCTCTGAATGGGTCTGAGATCGCAAACGTCCAATACCGCCGCCTAACGCCTTGCAGCCGCTATTGCACTCCATTTGAAACGATGTGGCTTGTTGTCTGGGCCGAGCTGTGGCGTGGGGGCGGGGTCTAAACACTCGGGCAAGACAAGCGGTCACCACAGTTGCATCGTTCATGTTCAATGCTGGATTCCGTTGGAAACATGATCACGATCAGTACGTGGAATGGCGATCAGATAATTGGATTATTCTTTTTGCAGTACATCATAGACAAGGTAAGGGCTATATATTATCAATCTTGTGTTGATCCAGGTGAGGAATGGCACAATTTATAGTGAAATGCAGTAAAGCGCTGTTTGGCTGCGTTTCCTGGGATTACACAGAATCGCTCTGGAACTATGCTCATATTCACCACGGTATAAAACGGAAATGTATGGATGAAAAAATTATTAGTTTTTTGCATGTTGACCGGAAGAAACTCACTGACAATCGACTGTGTTATTAGATCCATAGCTATAATATTTAAAATAGTTTTAGCACTGCAAACACCGGCATTTATCCCCATTGAACAAAGCGCTGGCATTCACGGCCCACAGCGCCCTCTGGTGAATGGCACTGGATGTGTTAACTGGCGCCCCCAAAAGTGGCAATTTTTTTTACTTGAACTTGAGGACTGCATACTTTTTTTGCAAACCAAAATACTATACTTTATACTTATAGCACATGCATGAGCCTGGTCTCTTTTGAAATATAACATTTTGAAGTTTCGGATACAATAAAGAAAACTCACTTTTAGTGCTAATGAAATAGAGTAACATAGGTCTGAACTTGAGTTGTAGAAAAACGAATCCAATATCCAAAGGTATATTTCCAAGAAAATGGGTATGGCTGACAAAACACCCTGGGTCCATAGCCTGAAGTCGTGTAGTACATGTCCAAATTTCATAAAAGTCCGTTCAGAAATGGGTGATTAGGAGCGATTTTGGTAAAAAGAGAGAAAAAGAAAAGCTCCGCAGAAAACCATTTCTTCATTGACTCCAATGCATTCGGCTGAGATTTCTCTTCCTGTTTGTGCTTGTGACTTTTCACCTACAGTAGATCCCTGATTAGCATTGGAAAGCCACACTCATTGGTTACAACCCTGTTCAATAATTTTCGAGATCGCCAAATGATTGACGGTGCTAGAGCGTTGGGAGTCGGGAGTGGTGTTTGGAAAAATAAAAAGTCTGCCGTGTACTTCGGCGCACGCCTCACATTTTGGCATGTAACTCGAGAACCGCTGAACGGATTCTGTCTCCTGAAATGGAAATCGACAGGCAACAGATATGGCTTTAATTCGATATATATATTGTATTGAGAAATATGCACACAAGCCGCATAGCGCCGGTGGGCAAATCGTCCTTAAAACGTCCCGGGGCCGGGTCGGTGCCCACTAGTCTTTTATTTTACTTTACATTTTTATTGGAAAACAACAACTTAACTTTATCACAAAAATTAAGAGCAAACGGGCTAATGTACGAGGTGGGGCGACGTCGAAGGCCACGCAGATGCGCTTGCCATGTGGGGAGATGAGCTGAGTGTAGCTAGCTTGTCGGCTATCAGATGACTAAATCAAGAAATACTGGAGGAGCAATTCACCAGATACTTTGTGTATCAAAATGTCAATTACAATATGGTGTTACAGCCACAGCCAGGGTCTCCCTCTATCCTGTCTGGCAGCAGGTCTACACGCCCTTATATGGGCTGCTTCCTGTCTTCCCCACACTGTCTACCTGGGTCATCCTACACACCTGAGACTCATCACGTCATCACCAAGCCTGGATATGAGGCCTGCACCCCTGCCACTCCTCGTCCGAGTGTTGCTTCACCTGCCGTGGTACTAGGACTCTAACCTGTATGTTTCCTCTGTCTCTGAACCTGCCTTGTTATAACCTTGCTCTCTCTCTGTGTGTGTAGGATGGAACACTCCCGGCCTACCCCCCACCCATGGACGTCACCAGCCTGGACATAGCTTGGGATCACATGGAGTGACCTTCCTCTGTACATTTCACTATCTGCCTTGTCAATGCCTGGTACCTAATTAAACACCCTAAACCGCCTCATTCTCCTGTGCCTTGTGTTCTGCTCTTGGGTTCCAACCTAGACGCCACCCTAACATATGGTCCTATAATCTCCCATGTGATTCAAACATGGCGTAATGTACAGAGGTCTTGTGCTGTCAAGTGCCCATGGCACCTTGACTATCCAATATTTCATAACCAACAACTACTTGTTGGGCATAAACCCATTAACAATCATCAGTGGGAAAGGAAAGGAGTTCACACTCTGGGGGATATATATGATCAAACCGGCCTTCCAGTGTTTCAGGACCTACGAGAATTTTATGCTCTCCCTGGCGTGTAGTTTTTCCTCTACTTACAACTAAGGTCGGCGATTAAGGTGCATGGGGTTCCGTGGGCTCAAACACCTCAAGCTTATCAGACAGGGACAGAACAACCTCGAGAGGGTTTGTCTCCGATTTGTATACACTCTTTTTTTTTTTTTTTATTATTATCTTTTTCGCCCCCTCCTTTTTCCGATTTTTCTCCCATCCCACTGTTAGTCGTTATGCCAATTCCCAACCCCCTTCCTGGTTGTTGCGCACTCCCCCCTACTGTTGGTCCGGGAGGCCGGAGACTGTCACATGCTTTCCTCCGACGCATGTGCAGCCTGCCGGCAGCCAGCCTGGCAGCGCAGATTCTCACCGGGAGAGTGTAACGTGTGGAAGGTCACACTACCTCCCTCCAGATCCTACCCTCGCTGAGCAGGCGCCCCGACCGAACTGTAGGGGTCGCTGTCCACAACGCCCAGGACCCACCCATCAGCTTTCCCACCCCTAACACTGCCAATTGTGTTAGTATGTACGACCAGCCAAGCTGATAGCAACGCCGAGAGCTGGATTCGAACCCAGCGTCTCCAGCGTTGATGGCGAGCGCCTTGCCCACTACACCACCTAGCCGCCCTTGTATACACTCTTAATCAAATCCACATATACAAATAGTCTGGCGAGGGGACATCCCAGAATTTGAGTTTGACTGGGATGATATTTGGACTAATGTTACATTAGCCTCCTGCAACCCTAATCACCAGCAAATACATTTTAATTATATTCATAGGACGTATATCACGCCTAGGAAGCTGTTTGCTATGGGACTGGTGGCCGACTCTCTGTGCACTTTGTGCTCTGAGGGCCACTGGCACTTACATGCACATGTTTTGGGATTGCCCACCAGTAGCTAGTTTTTGGAAATCCATAATAACTCAACTTTCAAACATATGTAACCTGACAATTCCACTTACGGCAGCAACACTACTCCTAAATGATATATCACTATTGCCGGCCTCCATACAGCAAAAAATAATCATACTGGCGGGCGTTACAGCGGCCAAAAACTGATAGCCATGAGGTGGAAACAACCTGAGAAACTCACAATGATCAATTGGTCTCTGACACTTCTGGATGTAATTTATATGGAGATCTCTGCTGCCCGGGTGATAGGGGTTGGGCAGTCCAGCATTGAACTATGGGCCTCAGCGGCCGAGAAAGTAAAGGCCATGATCTAGCGGCGAGGAGGGGTCGGGGTGCTGATCCTAGGGGGTCCGGGGGTCCTGGGGTGGGGGGTGGCAGTGGGAGAGGAAAGGTCTTTTGTGGTGTCTTTCGTGGTGTCTGTAATAATATAAGTCGATTTTTTATGTTTTTAACTTTTTATGTTCCCTATTTATTATTTTTATAATTTTTGTTATTGCTAATGTCATTATTGTTGTTATTATTGTTGTGGTGGTATTGTGAGGTCTTGTTATTATTATTATTACTGTATTGTGTTTGTCTTGTTTTGTGTATAAAATGAAAAAGAAATACAAATATTTGAATACAAAAAAAGATAGAAAAGTAGTGCAAATATTTACACACATTCTGAAATTAGGGTATGATCATCATTTACAATTTAAAGAAAGATTTCAATAAATGTTGCTTCTTCAAGCCATAACCCTGAAGCAAAAACAGATTATCTAAATAAGCCAAGAACGTATGAATCTATGCTAAATGTATGAATATATGCTAAATGTATGAATCTATGCTAAATGTATGAATCTTCCAAGTGTAACATTTCTGGTGAGCGCTACTCTCTGTCTTCCTTGGTGCTAAACCCCTTTGATTCTGCTCTGAGCCGTGGGCTTCAGAACAATATCCCTGGAAGTGTGTAGTAGATTGTAAGACGTGTCATATACTGTCTGTACAAACACAGAAACCATAGCGTATGTGTGTGTGTATGTGTGTGTGTGCATGCGTGTGTGTGTGTCTGCGTGCAGGCGTTTGGTTGTGTGTGAATTATCTATTATTATTAATTATATTTCTGACCATGCACCACATGTTTGGTGCTTTCCTAAAGTTCTAAGCTGATTTATGCAAAAGTGCAGCTACCTCACACGTTTACTTTTGTGTTACCACGTCAGCAAACAGAGAGGGAGAATGAGAGAGGGGGAAATGAGGCGGAGAAAAAGGAGACAGAGAAAATAAGAGAGAGAGAGAAATGGGATATAGAGAAAGAAAGTGAGAAGGAGATATAAGCAGACTTGGCTGGGCTGCCTCTATGAAGGGTAATTTTCATTTTATTTTTTTATCAAGGTCTACCAACCGCAGGCTACTCCGACAGGCCTATCCTCTGCCAAAACACAAACACTGCGAGAGCAAGAGGGAGAGATGGAGAGATCCTGAGGGAGAGATGGAGAGAGATTCTGAGGGAGAGGTGGAGAGAGATCCTGAGGGAGAGGTGGAGAGATCCTGAAGGAGAGATGGAGAGAGATCCAGAGGGAGAGGTGGAGAGATCCAGAAGGAGAGGTGGAGAGATCCTGAGGGAGAGATGGAGAGAGATTCTGAGGGAGAGGTGGAGAGAGATCCTGAGGGAGAGGTGGAGAGAGATCCTAAGGGAGAGATGGAGAGAGATCCAGAGGGAGAGGTGGAGAGATCCAGAAGGAGAGATGGAGAGATCCTGAGGGAGAGGTGGAGAGATCCAGAAGGAGAGATGGAGAGATACAGAAGGAGAGATGGAGAGATACAGAGGGAGAGGTGGAGATATCCTGAGGGAGAGGTGGAGAGATCCAGAAGGAGAGATGGAGAGATCCAGAAGGAGAGGTGGAGAGAGATCCTGAGGGAGAGGTGGAGAGATCCAGAAGGAGAGATGGAGAGATACAGAGGGAGAGATGGAGAGATCCTGAGGGAGAGGTGGAGAGAGATCCAGAGGGAGAGATGGAGAGAGATCCAGAGGAAGAGGTGGAGAGATCCAGGAAGGAGAGATGGAGAGATCCTGAGGGAGAGGTGGAGAGAGATCCTACAGGAGAGATGGAGAGATCCTGAAGGAGAGATTGACAGATCCTGAAGGAGAGGTGGAGAGATCCTGAAGGAGAGGTGGAGAGAGATCCTGAAGGAGAGGTGGAGAGATCCTGAAGGAGAGATGGAGAGATCCTGAAGGAGAGGTGGAGAGATCCTGAAGGAGAGATGGAGAGATCCTGAAGGAGAGGTGGAGAGATTCTGAGGCGGGAGAGGTGGAGAGATCATGTGGGAGAGGGAGAGAGATCCTAGAGTGATTCTGAAGGAGAGAGAGATCCTGGGGGGGAGAGGTGGAGGGAGATCATGTGGGAGAGAGATCCTATAGAGATCCTGCGGGAGAGAGATCCTAATAGAGAGAGAGAGATCCTGGACACCTGCTCTTGCCACGTCCTGATGCTCAGCTCTGTTAAAGCATTCCGGGGCCCAGATGATTCAGAGGCCAACTCTCTACACAACATATTCAATCTTAAATCGCACCATTTTCATGTCTGGAGACATTGAATTAATGTAGGATTTCAAAACAGAACACCTATGGCGTTCCCTAAAGCTGGGCACTTTACCAAATCATACAGCAGTCAAATAAATCTCCAGTGCTGTGGTATAATATTCAATATAGCAATACTCCGTTTTACTGAACAGTATATACAGCCTATAGGCATATTAGCGATGACAAGGGGTTTATTGTTATTGATGCTCTTGTTTAGGTGGGCATAATTGAATCCCAAAATACAATATCACTCATTCATCATGGTCAGGACTGACATTTGTATCAGGTAAGTGATGCACATGCAAATGGATATACAGTATGGTGAAGGTAAAATCATTGAACCTATAGCTGTAAACTAGTTTTGGTATATTATATTATACACCTACTTGATACAACGTGCTTATGTATAATAAATAATTAAATAAATAAGGAATGTGCAGCATCATGATTGGTTGAGGCACGCCAAAATACATTCAACTGCACTGCAGGCACATTTTAAAATATATACTGTAGATCAGGTATAAAAAGGGAAATTACCACAACTTTTGACAGTTTTCCTAACTGATAAATGCCACTATTCATAGTTTGTTTGTGTGTGTGTGTGTGTGTGTGTGTGTGTGTGTGTGTGTGTGTGTGTGTGTGTGTGTGTGTGTGTGTGTGTGTGTGTGTTTGATTTATTTGTGATAAATCTAAAAAAAAAAAAACATCTGATGATTACGCCTACAGTATTACCTATCATGTCGGGAAATTATGTAAATAATTTAAATAGATCCAAGTTTTAATGTGTAATGCACTAGCAGTCTATCCCCCTTTGCACTTTGACCTACTCCTTCTTGTGACTGTAAAATTAGGGAAACCTCAGTTGCCTTTCGAGTTTAAATAAAGGTTTGAAATTAAATGGTTACAAGCTGGTCTGGGCAGGGGTTGCCCGCCATCCTAACTACTGTTGTTATTGTTTTGTTCTTGTTTTTCTCTTTTTCTACACCTAATGTGTTGCAAGGTGTGAGGTATAATGTATGAGTTTGTCTATTGGTCTTGTTTTGTGACATAGTGATTAAATGCCTTGCAAACCAACTTCCCCGCAAGCAGAGACAAATAAAGTGTCTATCTATCCAGAGAATAGTAAACGTTCATTGGTGTAGAGAGGGTTAAAGCTCATCTGAAAGATGCGAAAAGAGAGGAGGCACAGCAAGGACAAACTATCGATCACCTCCGCTCTTCGTCGTAGGTTCGTCGGTTCCTCCCTCTCCCTCTCATTCTATCTCTATCTCTATTTTTCTTCTGATGGAAAGTTTGTCAGAATCCCAAGTAAAGTGTTAAAGTGTTCTGGCTTGTTTCAAATGTATTTTACCATTATAAATATACCGTTTAAACCACCAAGCGCCAAGGAGTTCAATTCAGCACCATGGACAGCGCCCGAGCCCTGTCCTATAATATAGGCGCTGTCCATGGTGCTGAAATACATTTACTGTTTCAGCGGGTGTGCCAGGAATATTTGAACAAATAACAGATATTTAAGCTTTTATCGAAATAAATTTCGATATAGTGTAGATTTATATTTAACTAAATAACAGATATAACAGCTCACCGTGCTACTAAACACACGTCCTCCGACACGCTTTTCTAAAAGTGTGGTAGCTATAGAATTCCCCCGTGCACCTGGACGGACGGGATGGGAGCACCGCTTCCACTGCTCCTTTAAGCGGGGAGGGAAGGAAGGACCCGAGCAGGGCGTGCAGATCGGCCCGGTGGGGAACGGCGGCTAGTGTGCCGGCGAGCGAGCGAGCGAGAGCGGCGAGGAAGTTGCACCGGCCCGGCTGAGAGGCAGCAGGCTCGCGGATAAAAGCTCAGAGATACTGATTGAAAGTGCTGGTAAAAGGATTTAGCC
>NW_028171573.1:2500-94290 GCF_963971535.1 Notolepis coatsorum
CAGGACCCTCTTTGCCACCATTAACTCTTTCATCAGCCCCCCCCCTAGAACTAGTCTGGATGTGTCTCCAACCAAATGTGAGGAATTCTTAAAATTCTTCATAAACAAAGTTGAGTTAATCAGAAACAACATCACACCACCTACATGTAGTTTAGATGTCTCGCCGCCCTGTTCATCCACCCTGGCCTGTTTTCAACCCATCACCCTCTCTACTCTCACAGATATAGTCTCAGCCATGAAACCAACCACCTCCCCCCTTGACATAGTTCCCTCTGTTCTTCTCAAGAAGTATTTCCCACAACTGGCCCCAGCATCCTCTATATCATAAACACTTCCCTAGCCACTGGTACCGTTCCAACCTGCTTCAAACATGCAGTGGTCCAGCCCCTTCTGAAAAAACCCAACCTAGACTCCACCCAGCTCAATAACTACAGGCCAATCTCCAAGCTCCCATTCCTATCAAAGGTCCTTGAAAAGGCTATTCTCTCTCAGCTGTCTCCCTACCTGCACTTGAATAACATCCTGGACACATTTCAGTCAGGTTTCAGAGCCAACCACAGCACAGAATCTGCCCTGCTTAAGGTCACCAATGACCTGCTCCTCACTACCGACAACCGGGACTGTGCTGTCCTTATGCTCTTAGACCTCAGTGCAGCTTTCGATACAATAGACCATGTTATCCTCATCGACCGTCTCCACCAGGCAGTTGGTGTCAGTGGCACAGCCCTATCATGGTTCACCTCCTACCTCAGTGATAGAAGCTTCTCCGTTAATATCGGAAACTGCTCCTCCCCCTCTGCCTCTCTCTCTTGCGGGGTTCCACGAGGCTCCATCCTTGGCCCTATCCTATTTTCCCTATACATGCTGCCCCTTGGTCTGATCATTAAAAAACACAACATCTCTTTCCATTTTTATGCTGACGACACTCAGGTCTATCTCCCCATGAAACCCAACAATACAAACAATCTTGACAGTCTTCGTTCCTGCCTAGACGACATCAAATGCTGGATGGCACACAATTTTCTACAGCTCAATCAGTCAAAGTGTGAAATCCTCCTTTTCGGCCCTCCGAACCAAACCAGTGTCATTGCCAGCAGCCTGGGTAACCTGTCTCCCCTAGTCAAGCCCTTTGTAAAAAACCTGGGCGTGCTCTTTGACCCAGAGTTTTCCTTCAATAGGCAGGTAAACTCGGTGGTGAAGGGGTGCTTTTTCCAGCTCCGGTCCATAGCCAAGATCAAGGCCATTCTCTCCCCCTCAGACCTGGAAAGAGTAATTCACGCCTTCATATCTTCACGCTTAGACTACTGTAACTCCCTGTACCTGGGGCTAAATAAATCCACCATAGCCCGTCTACAACTCCCCCAAAACGCTGCCGCTAGACTGCTCACAGGTACCCGGAAAAGAGCCCACATCACCCCTGTACTTGCCTCCCTCCACTGGCTCCCGGTGCGCTTTAGAATAGACTTCAAGGTCCTTTTATTGGTTTATAAAGCCCTAAATGGTAAGGCCCCTGCTTACCTAGCAGACCTCCTCACCCCCTATACCAACGCCAGGGCCCTCAGATCGGCTGATAAGGGTCTCCTAACCACCCGTAGGTCTAACTTCAAGTCTAGGGGGGGACGTGCTTTTGCGGTCGCAGCCCCTGACCTCTGGAACAGCATCCCCATGTCCATTAAATCTGCCCCCTCCATCGAGTCTTTTAAATCAAAACTCAAAGCCCACCTATATCGCCTGGCCTTCCCTGACTCACTTTGACTCTTGCCGTACTTGTTGACGTGTTGTTCTGTTTTTCCTTTGTCTATCCGTTGATTTTATTTATTTTTCAGTTTATTTTATACTTTTCTTTGTACTTAGCTTAGCTATGTGAAGCACTTTGGTTGACAAGCATCATGTTTAAACGTGCTATATAAATACATTTGATTGATTGATTGAGTGAGTGAGTGAGTCAGTGTGTGTGTGTGTGTATGTGTGTTTTATAAGTGACACCGGTTACTGCAAAGTAAAACATTGCTATACATTCTGTATATCCACATGTAGACCATGTAGTAGAGTCAAGCTGACATACCTATATACTGTAGCCCCCAACCCCGCCGGCCCCACCCCCCTCTCTCTTCTGCCTACGGTGCGCTGTGTGGCGTGAGCTGACTTCAGCGTGTCTGCCCAGCCCTCCGCTCCACACAAGGTCGCTCTGTGTGTGTCCGGGCCCTTGGAGACAGAAGGGGAGGCCGTGGTGCACAATCACCACTAAGCACATACCTCTCTCCCCCACAGCCCCACCGGCCCGGCCCCAGACCAGACCGGGGCCCGTCCCGTGTTTATCGAACGTCTCAGAGTGCTGATCCAGGATCATCGGTCAGGTGTCTTTAACCATGTCTCTCAATAGGGTTACGGTTCTATATGAGCGGAGTGTAGGCTATAGGCCAGTGTTCTGCATCGTAAGTGGTGTGATGAATACCAGCCCCACAGACCTTTCCCCAGACCCAGGCCAGCTTAGTTTAACGAGGCCTGACTGAACCCCACCTCTGGAGCCCTATCACTGATGAGCTCTGTTGGTTTTCATAAGAGTCCCCCTGTGACAGGATCTGATAAAACACAGCAGGGGGAGAGAGAGAGGGAGAGAGATGGAGAGAGAGAGAGAGAGAGAGAGAGAGAGAGAGAGAGAGAGAGAGAGAGAGAGAGAGAGAGAGAGAGAGAGAGAGAGAGAGGAGAAGAGAGAGAGAGAGAGAGGAGAAGAGAGAGACTGAGAGAGAGAGAGACTGAGAGACAGAGAGATGGAGAGAGAGAGAAGAGAAGAGAGAGAAGAGAAGAGAGAGAGGAGAAGAGAGATATGGAGAGAAAGAGAGACTGAGAGAGAGCGAGAGTGTAAGAGGGAGTGTGCACACCTCGATCCAAAAACAATATTTGGACTGAAACGTTAGCCTTTCCATCTGGCTCTTTTGAAGGATAGATTATGACTGCTGCCATGGCTTGCTCTTTATCCCTTACAGTTCCTCCTGTAAGCCCAGTCTGACATGTTGCTTAAAGGGACGGGTGTACAGGAGCAGGGACGTGCACAGACATTTTTGGGGGCAGGTGCTCAACCAAAAACAATGGGCACCTCAAAGGTGAATTTATTTTATCATTATTATGTTTTACTGTACTGTCTGGCAGTTGACCTCTTAATCAGCCTCCCTCTCTCTCTCTCTCTCTCTCTCTCTCTCTCTCTCTCTCTCTCTCTCTCTCTCTCTCTCTCTCTCTCTCTCTCTCTCTCTCTCTCTCTCTCTCTCTCTCTCTCTCTCTCTCTCTCTCTCTCTCTCTCTCCCCCTTTCCCTTACTCTCCTTTGCAACTTGTCTTGCAGTATTTACCCCTCAATGTCTACATTATGGTCAACAGCATGACAGAAGTGGAGGCAACAGATGACATATAAGTTGGGGTTTACATTTATGACATACACAACATACATGACATCATGACATTTATGGCATAGCGCATAGGGACATACATGACATACAGGTATACTGTTACATTTGTGACATATACGATATTCAAATATACAGTACTGTTACCCATAGATCCTAACAGAGAATATATACATATGATGGGGAGGAGACTGTACATTAGGAGGGGGTGGGTGGGTGGGAGAGAAATATACCTACGGTGGGGAGAGAATATACGGTGGGGAGGAGACTGTACATTAGGAGGGGGTGGGTGGGTGGGAGAGAAATATACATACGGTGGGGAGAGAATATATACATACGTGGGGAGGAGACTGTCTATTAGGAGGGGTGGGGGTGGGGGGGGTTGGACATTTACGGTGGCCAGTTTAGAATTGCAGCCTCCCGTAGGTGCTCTTTAAGACCGGTTTTGAATGTGGGTAGGGATTCACATTCCTTTACAGCTTTGGGTAGGGCGTTCCACATTGATGTGGCATAATTGCGAAACGTGTTTAGTCCCTTGTTTGAGCCGAATCTGGGTTTAACATGATTTGTGGAGCTCCCTCTGGTGTTGTGGTCGTGGTATTCACTGACCTTTGGGAAGTATTTTGACATGTACATGGGTACCATAGTCATATAGTGTATCTTGTAGACCAGGCCCATTGCAAGTTGCTGTACTCTGTCGTCTACTCTAAGCCATCCTAGGTAGTCAAAGTGGGCAAGGGCGAGGTGGGTTCTAGGAGTAAGGTCAAGTAGTAGTCTGACCAGTTTGTTTTGTGATGTTTGTAATCTTGTTTTTAGCGCCTTTGAGGTGCTTTGGTACCATGAGGTGCAAGTATAGTCGTAGTACCCTTGAATGAGCGCTCCTGCCAGAGTCTTCAGGGTATTCTTGTTTACCAGAGAGGAGATCCGGTACAAGAATCTAGTTCTGTATCGTATGGCTCCGCTCGGCGTCACTACTGCACTGTACCTCGCTCGTGCACGCGCACTGAATAAAAAATTCCACAATGTACCTTTACATCCCAACATCCGTCTGGCCACACCCCTATCAGCTTACCTACATAAGCAGGGGTGGGGCCACATACTCGCCTCCTTCTGCGCTTTCGCCACAAGGAAGTGCCTTCGGTAGATCCCCACTTGACGAGGTTGTTAGTAGAAGAAAGTTGGAAAACAAGAGATACGTTGCCATCATATCTTTATTTTCTCTCTCACTATTTTCGAGAAAATACGGCGATATTGTCTTCGTTACTGGAGTGTCTGGAAGATGATGATCATTCTACACCTCCACCGGTTTTTTCTATTAGGAGTTCACGCCGCTGACATGCCTCCCAACTACAATCCTCCTTGCTGCGGCTGGATGGGGTAAGACCCTCCAGCAACACAGCTGGACTGTAGGACGCACCGACTGTTGTGAGAAGCGGTGGGTTCCAGGTTTGGTGAGTAATGTTTGCTTGCGAGCACCACTTGTCTGTTAGTGCTATGGGGGCTAGCTGACAATGTTTACGAAAACCGGCCCCAGATTAGGGTCCTTCTGTTCAGCCTTTTAGGCGACGGCGGAGGATCTTGGTTTGAAGCCCATTATAGTCAACTAGTGGGCCACGACCAGTAACTGGTGATCCCAGGATTCTCTGGACGAGTGGATGCTTCTCTGTCACCGTGTAGGCCCCATCTTTCATATACAAATGAGAGTATACCCTAACGAGGAAATGTGGGCATGGATGTTCGTTATCGGAAGATCCATGTTCAAGTCGGCTACAGCCCAGATTGGACTTGTGCTGGCTCCGCCGGATGTCTGGTAAAATCACCATTGTAAACTGTGTTGACATTTCTTTTTCTCTTCTCTCTTAAAAGGTGAGGAGGGTTTCAGAACGGCGGCCTGTCTGAAGTGTGGCTTGTTATATCGTTTGTGTACAAGTTCAGGTGGTATCTGCTTAGCAGATAGCTGCTTAGCTTGCGTGCTAGTTGTGGACTACTGTGTTAGCCAGTCAGCTGTTAGCTGCGCAGCTGTTAGCTGTGGTGTTAGCTCGCTGTGTTTACCAGGCTAGTACACGTTAGCTTGCTGCTATCAGCCGAACGGCTGTTAGCTTAATGCTACACTGTTGAACGTTTTCTGTGACTATAACATGCCTTAAACACTCTGACTATGACGTCATCTTTGACAGATGATGTTAGTCGAACCTACCCGGAGCCGGCCGGCGAGGACTGCGTCAACAAGGAGAACCGTAGCTGCGGCGAGCAGCGACGCTGCCCATGTCGTCAACACAGGATGCTGTGTTTACTATCGGTGCCTTGTTAGAGACTGCAGTTTGCTTGATCTGCGCTCTCGGTAGGAAGGTCCTGACCAGACCTTAAAACGCGTCTTCTTCCTTCCCTTCTAAATGTTTTGTAATAACGATGTTTTCCAAAACGAGTGTTGCTGCACTACATTTAGGATACGACGCAAGTTGTGTGTGAATTGTCTTGTCACTGGTATTAGCTTCTCCATGCAAATCGGGTTGTTTGTTACAGATGTAAAAATTATCGGGTTTGTTGTGTTGAGAAACATCATGTGTGTTCATGTACCGTGTACTCACAACTAAGGGGGTTAAACTAACCTATAAAGCTATGCTTAGTGACATATGAGTGAAGAATGAATTCTTTTCTCAGCCTGTAATGACAATGAACAGTGTGTTCACATATTAACAGGTTTACCTGTTCAACTGGCCGTATTAAGGGTAAGGTAGGAGGGGTGTTTCCCCCCGGTTCCCTGGGGACTTCCTCACCCTCCTCTCAGACATGTTGTTTACAATATATTGTGTCACTGTGTGGTGGGATACGGTGTAACCCTTGGCTTGATTGCTGGGGTTGTGCTAAAACTGCTTGAGGAACTGTATTTTCCTAAAAGAAAAGATTGTTTGGTCACTTTTCGTGTGTGCTTAGCAAGGCCTGTGGCCGTTACTAATCGAGAATGGTGTATTCTCTCATTATGAAAAACGGCGTTCCTCTGTAGAGTGTATTGCCATTTTTTGTGGTGGTAAAGGGTTGTGTGTATCTTGTGATCTACAACTGGGTTGGGTTGGCCACAGAAGCACATGTGTAAGTCTGGTACCGGGGCTCTTAAGGGGGCCCTCTCTATTCTGTGTTTTTTCCTTAGTAAAAATCAGATAGCAGGTTAGCACATGAGCTGTGTGAAGCTGTTAGCTGTGTCATACTCTTTTTTGTCGTTACATCGTATCATGGGTGTGGGGTCGTAAAGGGGTGAACTGGTAATCCTTTCCTCCCCTTCTTTGATGGGCAGGGGTTAAGACCTCCTGTCCTTCAAGGTTCCTGTCACGTTGCTGTTCGGCACATTACAGGGTAAGAGGGGGGGGGGGGGGAGTTTCCTGGTCCCACGCCCTGGAATATTGGGCGTGTGCACCGCAGAAATTCCCCCGCCACAGAGTACGTCACTGTGCGCGTCTCTGTTGGTAAGACTTCCGTGAGCTGTTCAGGTCCATATGATGGATCTGTTTCAGGGAGGGGTCAGGGCTCCTCCTCACGAAGCTCCTACTCGGGCCTTCTGTGAGTTAGGACTCTCCTTCCATGTGAGGGAGCCTCCTCAGAGTGCAGAGCCTCCTCCTCAGATTGTCAAGGTGAGTAGAACTCCAAAAAGGAGTCCTGCTCTATTGTGTGTGTATTCGATTCAATTCGATTATTGAGTGTGTATGGGTTCAGTGCCTCCTCCTCGGAGAGCCCTAAACCAAAATTTTACATGGCTCAATGTTGCAATATACTCTTTTCAATCTATACAGCTCACGTGGGAAGTCTCTCTGGGGATTTCCGCCTCCTCCCTATGGGAGGGTGGTGGGATGTAAAAATGTAAAAAGAAATTACCCTCAGCCTGCGTCACGAGGGATTCATGTCAGTCTGTGTTCTTTCTTTTTTGGATAAAAAGAGGAAGGTACATGAAGCACGACGGCTCCGTGTCGTTCTTCCAGGCGACTTGGAGGAACAATGTTTGGTGTCTTGCTAGACTATCCATTGATGTGTTTGGGTCTCGACGCATACATAGTGCTGGCTCGGTGTGTTTCTGTTACAGGATCACACAGGGGCTAAGTGCGCCTTGGTTGCTTGTTAAAACAGCGTTTTTATAGGGCAACTGGGATGGGGTTTTGTCTCTTCCGAGCGCCAGTTTACTAGGTTGTCTCGATGAATTCTCGTTCATATCTGGGGGATGTTAACGGAATAGATCTGAACATAGGTAGAGGGGTCTCACGCCCTTGGGGTGGGCCACTGAGCACGGTCTAAATGAGGACCGTCTGGGTGGCGCCCTCTTTTCATGTTTTAGATCGACACGCATACCTACCCCCTCTCCTGGAGTGGGCATGTCAGCGTGGTTAGGACACGGGACTGGTCTGGTCACGCTGGTCCAGGTCAGTTAACCCGTTGTCCGCCGGGGATGCAGATCTGCTGTTCTGATACCCTGAGGGACTTGTGCTTTTTTCGGGGGGAAAAATGCCAGGTCGGTCCGGGTGTCACAGGGTTGGGCGCTATGGAGACCCTTGTTGGGTACATATTGTACTCTGCACTGTCGTAATGGCTTACGGCCATGCCAACCTGTACACACCCGATCTCGTCCGATTTCGGCCGCTACGCAGGTTTGGTCCTGGTTAGTACTTGGTTGGGAGACCGCCTGGGAATACCAAGTGCGGTGTGCTTGGGGCTGGTTCTCCATTCTTTTCGCTCCTCTCTCACGCGTGGCGAAGAGGGGGCTGTTGGGGTGGTCTTGGACCTCCTCTGGAACCCTGTGCTTCCTGTGCCGCCGGGCCCGGTCCGAAGTAATGTTTTGTCGACCCGTAGGCCCGGAATAACCCTTTTTTGAAAACTGAAACACTTGTACTGCGGTATAGCCAGTTATGCCCGCAGGTGGGTTTTGGAGTTTTTTCTTGAGGGGTTATAGGAACAACCACCGCATAGGGTAACAACAAGGTGGTTGATTCCCTGGTGTGTTGGAGCTGTGTCAACTCCCGGGTTACCCGGTTGAGTGTGCCCCTGCACGTTCATGACGTCTGCCAATCATGTCAGCCTTCTCTGCCTCAACCCCTCTGGGTGTTTTTTTTTTAATGGAGGCTTGGTCATGCAACAGCGCCAGCATACGCCCCTTCCGCCGGGGGGGCTGTTCTCAGCTGACTCCTTTGGCGCCTGTCTCGTCCGCAGTGCTCCAGGCTCAGGTTACAGCCTGTTGCCTGGTTTCCCCGGTGCGCTGCCTGCTTCCGTTGGTTAACCTTTTTTGTGTGCTTACGGCCATGCTGACTGCCTGTTCTGCAGGGTCAGTGTGCCAGGCGGTGTGCTATTGGGGGGAAAGGGCCCGCTCTTGGAGGGGCCTTATCCGAATACGCTGGCGATGTGGGGGGCGGTGTCACTAAGTGACCGCCTGGTGGGGTCTTGATGCCTGGCGTCATTGACCTCTCCGGGCCCCCGTTTTCCAGGGGATCCAGTCCCTTCAGTGGGTCTGGGTCTTCCTTCGCGCTCCGCTGCTACGGCCTTGCCACGGGGTTGGGTTTGCTCTTGACCCCGTGATTCTGGGGGCAGTAACGAGGTTGTTCCTTCCGTTCGTTCCCGGGTGGCATGCGGGTTGTGTGTGTGTGTAGTCGTGGGGTCAGGCCACGGTCTGCTCACCCTGTGCGTTGAGTTGCTTGAGTGCCTCTTCGCACGGTCGGATCCGTCGCCCTCCCGTGATCCTCCAATAGGGGGGGTGCCCTCCATTAGGGGGGGTCGGGGGGGCTCGGTCCTCCCTGATCTGATGGTTGTGGGGGGCCTCAGCGGGGTACATTTGTCGGCCGATGGCTCTCGCTCGGCCTCCCTTGTGCAGTAGTGACGCCGAGCGGAGCCATACGATACAGAACGTTAGGTTATGGCTATAACCAAGTTCTGTGAGTATTGGTGACGCTCGGCGTCAGACGCCACTGCGGCCCTTGATCTCACCTTGTGGTGAAAGCTTGGGAAGGAGGTGAGTATGTGGCCCCACCCCTGCTTATGTAGGTAAGCTGATAGGGGTGTGGCCAGACGGATGTTGGGATGTAAAGGTACATTGTGGAATTTTTTATTCAGTGCGCGTTCACGAGCGAGGTACAGTGCAGTAGTGACGCCGAGCGTCACCAATACTCACAGAACTTGGTTATAGCCATAACCTAACGTTCGTTGGTTGACTTTTTTTATTACATTGGATGCCATTTTGTCACAGGAAAGATTTTCCTCTAGGATGGAACCTAGGTATGTAATTTCATCTTTCCTTGTGACAATATTGTCACCCACTGTAACTGAGAAGCCATCGGTCTTGCTGAGTTTGTTATTTGATCCGAAGAGAATGGACTATGTTTTACCCAGGTGTAATGATAGTTTGTTATCAGCCAGCCAGGTGCAGATGCTGCCGAGTTCTGAGCTGAGGGTTTTTTCAACCTGTAACTTGTTCTTGTCAGAGACCAGCAGGGCTGAGTCGTCTGCGAACAAGAACAAGTTGCAGTCACAAGCTGATGACATGTCATTTGCATAAATTAGGAACTATGTATGCACATTCCTGTACAGGAGGTAATGTGACCAATGTGTTTAATCAATCAATCAAATCCTTTATTTAACCAGATAAGCATCATTGAGATTAAAATCTCTTTTTCAAGAGCGATCTGGCCAAGCAAGGCAGCAGAAAGTTTCAACATAAAAAAAGAACATCACAATAAAATACAGATAAAACATTCACAGCAAGCTCCAATTTCAGGCAAGTTATCAAACAGCAAGTTATCAAACACAGTTGCACTGTCCGAGGGAACTGAATTCGTAGGATTTTAAAATGGCTTTAAATTCTCAGAGGGTGACCAGTCCTGGTAATTTTAAGTCCTCCTGTATCTTGTTCCAGGATGAAGGAGCAGCATATTTAAACGCCCTTTTTCCCAATTCAGTTCTCATGTAGGGAACATCCAGTTTTAGAGCAGCTTGAGAACGAAGGGCATACTTGTATTGCTTAGTGCACAGAAGCACGCTTAGGTACGAGGGAACCAGCTTAAGCAGAGCTTTGTGCACAAGAGAGAGCCATCGAGAAAAATCGCCGTATTTGTAGAGATGGGTAACTTGCAATGGCATATAGTAAGTAAGTAAGTAAGTAAGTAAGTAAGTAAGTAAGTAAGTAAGTAAGTAAGTAAGTAAGTAAGTAAGTAAGTAAGTAAGTAAGTAAGTAAGTAAGTAAGTAAGTAAGTAAGTAAGTAAGTAAGTAAGTATTTATAAAGCACCTTTCATACATGTCATGCAGCTCAAAGTGCTGTACACAAACATAGGCATATATAACGATAAAAGCAATAAAGTCACAGTGATCAGTTTAGATCAATGTTTAAAAAAAAATAATAATAATAACGCAAAAATTAAAACAGTCATTTGCTGACCAGTTTGGGAGAACAGGTCCGCACAAACATGTCCGTTCAGTAGCAACCGGAAGTAGGAAATGCACTAAACCAATGCACTTGTACAGTAGGTAGCAATGTTAGCTCTCATAACGTTAGTGTAGTTACGTTTTTATTAGTGGTTGCGTATTGTGTGCGTATGTACCCGTTCCCTCATCTAAAGAGTTGGGTCCATAAGGCTTTTCCAAGCCATAGCGTCTTTGTGTTATGTCTCATAACGTTAGCCAGTTAGGAAGTAGGAAATGCACTAAACCAATGCACTTGTACTTGTTTAGCAGCAACTGGAAGTAGGAAGTGCACTAGACCAATAATTAGTAGGTAGCAACGTTAGCTCTCATAACGTGCACTAAACCAATGCTAAACCAATATCTAGTAGGTAGCAACGTTAGCTCTCATAACATGCACTAAACCAATGCACTTGTACTTGTTTAGCAGCAACCGGAAGTAGGAAGTGCACTAAACCAATGCACTTGTACAGTACGTAGCAACGTTGGCTCTCATAACGTCAGCTAGCCAGCAGCTCCGGGTACAGCAGGTAGCAACGTTAGCTCTCATAACCAGTGATGCCAGTAACGCGTTACTAACGCGTTATTGTAATCTGATTACTTTTCCCCGAAAATAGTAATCTAACGCGTTAATCTTTAAAAGCCAGTAATCTGATTGCAGTTACTTGTCCAAGTGGCTGTGCATTACTATTTCGTTACTATCTCATCATAAATTCATAATGCAGGCGGAATGCAGTATTTTATTTCGTTTTCGACAGTCAAAAATACATTTTGAGCTGTTTTTCTTTTGGGAGTGACGTGGTGTGGCAGTGAAAGGGTTAAATACAAGAATGTGTCCCGCGGCGTGACTGGTCCCTCTGTCTGTGAGTGACTCTGCTTTGGTCCAATCACATTCCCCATCCACAGTCTGCGAATCAGAGGCAGAGTAGGGCGGGTCTTCACAGCACGTCATGTGACATATGCGCCAATCGTGTGACAGCAGGGCTCCGTCGTCGGAGAATTCCACCCCAAAACGCTTGGCAAAATTAAAAGTGAAACCGCAAGATGACTTTTGCGGTTTCTGTTCAGAATTCCACCCCAAAACGCTCGTCTAAACGTAGCCTCAGTCACTACTTCACGGCGGAGGAAACAAAATACTGTCTACCGCTAAAAACAGCACATCCAATTGCATTGAAAGCATCTGGAATCACAACACTAGCCGACGCTTCGACTAGGTACAGGAGGGTTGATGGTGGCAGAGCAAAAGCTCTTATTTGCCAGATTTACAGTTAATTTACATGTTAAAGAGAGACTGATTGTATGTTTATAGAGAGACATTTATAAAAACAATTTAATAGTTACAGTTGATATAATTGAATAGTTCAGCCTGCATTTGTTAGATGTGATACACTGGTTTTGTAAAACCACTGGCTGGCTGCTCTAATGCTGTGAGCATCATAGACTGTTGCTTTACCATACTTGATGGTACAGAAGCTGAAGCACTAGTTTAACAATTTACGTTATGTGCAGAGAAACAAGTTAAAAACAATTTATGCACTTTCAATAAAGCGTTTAAAAAAAAACTGTTGGGGGAACGACGACGACTTCGTAACCTAGTTACTTTCAAAGTAACTAAGTTACTCTGATAATTAAGTAATCAGTAAAGTAACTTAGATAACTTTTTAAAGGAGTAATCAGTAATCAGTAATCAGATTACTTTTACAAGTAATCTGTGGCATCACTGCTCATAACGTTAGCCAGTTAGCAGCTCCGGGTACTAAAAATAAAGCATCACATTAATAAGACAACAGTAATAAAAGTACAGCAATAGGCAAAGTACAGTAAAATAACATTTCAGTAAAAGATCAATACATAAAAAATAAAAACATAATAATAAAAACATTTCAATAAGATACTCGCTTTCCCTAAGGCATGGTACACTATTTGTAAGCTAGACTGTATATGTACGTTTTTAATTTTCCTTTAAAAATGTGTATGGAGCTGGCGTTTCTGATGTGTGTTGGTAGTGTGTTCCATAGTTTTGGGGCATAGTTGGCAAATGCCATACTTCCTATCCTCTTTTGGTTTCTGGGTGTGTCTAGTAAACCTGTAGTGGATGACCGTAGCGTTCTTGAGGGCAGATAACTAACTAGGGAATTTGCTATGTATTTTGGGCCTTGCTCATTAAGAGCTTTATATGTCAGGAAAAGGACCTTAAAATCAATTTTATGAGTTATTGGAAGCCAGTGCAGAGTGGCTAGGACTGGAGTGATATGTTCTCTTCTCTTTGTATGAGTTAGTAATCGAGCTGCAGAGTTTTGGATAAGCTGAAGCTTCCCAATGGTTCCTTTGGGAAGACCAGTGAACAGTGCATTACAATAGTCAAGCCGGCTTGAGACAAAAGCATGAATCAGTGTCTCTGCATCCTTTTTATTTACGAAAGGTCTTACTTTCGCTATGTTTCTTAGGTGGAAGAATGACGTTTTCATGGCCTTATTAATATGAGACTTAAAGGTCAGGTCTGAGTCCAAGATGACACCTAGGCTTGTAACCTCAGTCTTTACATAGGCTGACAGACTCCCCAGATTTTCACACAGCACTTCCCTTTTCGCTTTTGGGCCGATCAATAGGATTTCGGTCTTGCTTTCGTTTAATTTTAGGAAGTTATTGTTCATCCACTTGTTTATTGCTAACAGACAGTTTGTAATGGACTGTATGGCTGTAGTGTTATTTGGTTCTGCGGAGATATATAGTTGTGTATCATCAGCATAACTATGGAAGCATACATTGTGGTCTCGAATGATGTCCCAGAGGGGCAGCATATATAGTGAGAAGAGTAATGGACCAAGGCAGCTTCCTTGTGCAACTCCAAAGTTGCTGTCATGTTTCTCGGATACATTGTCTCCAAGCTTAACATAGAACCTTCTCCCCTTAATGTATGTTATGAGCCAATTTAGTACATGATCGGAAAAGCCAACCAGTCTTTCAAGACGACTGATCAGGATATTATGGTCAATTGTATCGAACGCTGCACTAAGGTCCAATAGGACAAGAATTGAGACTTTGCCAGCATCGGAGTTTAGCCTAAGGTCGCTAACTATTTTAGTAAGGGCAGTTTCAGTGCTGTGATTTGTTCTGAAACCTGATTGTAATTCCCCCATGATGTTATTATCTTTGAGAAAGGAGTTTATTTGTACTGAGACTATCTTTTCTAATATCTTGCTGATAAATGGAAGGTTCGATATTGGCCTATAGCTTTTTAGTTCGTTTACATCTAAGTTTGTTTTCTTTAGTAGTGGTTTTACTACAGCCGTTTTAAATGCATCTGGAAAAGTGCCTGTTTAAAGCGACATATTTATGATTTCAAAGACATGATTTGAGACACTATCGAACACCCGCTTGAGAAATGCTGTTGGTATAGGATCAAGGCAGGAGGTGGCGGAATTACACTCAGAGACAATCTTACAGAGGTCAGGTAATGTAATACATGTGAATTCCCCCATAGTTATCTCAGGTGGGTTTCCACTCACAGCCAGATCTATATCAGAGGCAATGCTTGCTCTAATCAATGATATTTTTGCGAACTCTTCACATTTTGTGGCTGATTGCTGCGGTATATGGGGGGGTGGCATGTTAATCAGCCGGTCGATGGTGGAAAAAAATACCCTGGAGTTACCCATATTTTCTGAGATCATTTTGGAAAAATATTCCTTTCTCGCAAGTTGTATTGCCTTATTGTATGCGCCCATGGCGTCTTTGTATAAATTAAAGTGAGCTGTGAGTTTGAATTTCCTCCATTTTCGCTCGGCTATCCTACATTTTCTCTTGTTATCTTTAACATTGGTTTTATTTAACCATGGAGAGATTCTATCAGTTTTTACCTTTTTAACACTTTGATCGCCATGGTTAAATTCATAATTTACCATCCCTCGCCATCTCTATTTGTCTATGGAGAAGTTCCCCTTCTTTGCAGGGCTATAACTTTTTAAATTGTATTGCTAAATTGACATTATTATGGCCTATTCAATGTCCTATATCTATTGTTCAGGGTGTAGCAACGTTATACTTTTTCATTCACATATTCATACTAAAATACGGTCTAAAGTATAAGTATGTTTTTATCATTTTCTGCAGCTTTCTCCAGAACTTGATTTATAGCCCTAAATGCATTATATTGATGATCAAATACAGTTTGGTAGGAATCTGTGCGAGATAAAAAATTTCAACTGGATGTGCTTCTAGGAGTTACTACGTATGATCTGATGTTGACCGGATGGGCGGGGGGTCGTTTATAATTCCGTGGGCAACGTTATATCATTCATCTAGTGTGGGTGATATGATCATCAGAGCAGTTAGTAAAGAACACGTTGGAAAATAACGCTGGATCTTACCGTATCTTCCTCGCGCCGTTGGGCGATGAGCGTGGAGCAGAGATATTCCTATTATGGGATGTATAAATACCCGATCCATTTCCAGGTTGTATAATAGTATATACGTCCAAATCATGTTGTGTGTCGAGTTATTTGCAACCGATCGACATCCATTGTGTCAAGATGGAGTCCTGCTAATGATAGCGAGTGCCCGGACGAAATATGGGTGAGCACCACTTCATCCACATGACTTCCTGTTGGGCGATCTGCCGATCGGCCACCAGATGGCGCTCTTGAACCGTTAGAGAGTTGAGTGGAGCTCAGCAGTATATCTCAGGTCCCCGGGGGAGAAATATGATTTCGATCACAGATTTTTGAAATATTGATATCAAAGACGTGTTACGGCGTCTTCGGCAGAATGAGCATGGCGGGGAATGACGCGTTTCGGCGTTTCCGGCGATTAAAGTGTTAACCTTCAGAGGGGCGACAGTATCTAACACTGTTGACAAGGTGCTGTGGAAGTTTGATTTAAGGAGGATTCACTGCATTGGTCATATGATTTCATCATACTAGAGAATTTTGCTTCAGCTCTAGCGTCCAGAAGCCTTCTGTGAACTAGGAATTCGCTTCTGGTCCTATGTAATATTAGGCTTGTATCATTCATAGAACACACAATAATGGTCAGAAATTGGAATTTGTTTTACTGATACATTCTCAATGTTTAGCCCTGTTGTTATTAGTAGGTCCAGAGTGTTGCCATGTTGGTGGGTGGCCTCGTGAACATGTTGCATCAGTCCAAAACTGTCCAGTAGGTTCAGAAACTCGCAACCCCTGGGGTCATCCTTTTTGTTGGGTTTTTATAGGGTGCAATGCTGCACTCGATTGCCACATCCCGTGACAAAGCATAAGGCAGAATGGTACACAGTATCAAGCTTTCTAAGGTACTGATCAGGTGCATACATGTAAAGTAAGTCACCATAATCGAGTAGTGGTAAGAAGGTGGTCGAGATCAGGTGACTTCTCACTTTAAAAGGGGAACTATTTTACTATTTCTTTCACTATTTGGGCACTTTTACACAATTCCTGTGAGTTTATGGAACACCTCTGTAATTTCTTTATTTTTTTTAATTCATTGTTTTGTATTTCTAATGAAGTCCTCAAAAACAGCATTTTTCTACCTCAAGATCTTAAGCCGTTTTGAGCCTGGGCTCCAACCACGGTGGGAACTGTGTGGAGTGTGTGTGAGTCTCCTTTTTTTTTTTTTTTTTTAACTTTATTTTTTAGCGTTTATCGCTTTTCTGGTCAAGCATGACCGACAGTTGTAGGGTGAAACGGGAGAGAGAGCAGGGGGAGACATTCGGCAAATGACGGCGAGTCCGGGAATCGAACTCGGAGTCAACCAGATCCGTGACGCAGCACGGAGTCCCGCGACGCAGCGCGGTAACATGGTGTGCTACTGGAGCACCCCAGTGTGTGTGAGTCTCAGCAGAGTCTCATGCAGCTGAGTCTCTCTGACATCACAAATCAGCACATTTTCAGATGACTCAGTTCAGTGAGGGTGAATATTGTGAGAGGAGAATTGGAAGAATGCGCCAATATGAGAATTAGAGATCATATTAATATAAGTCCACATAGCTAGGAAACAATGCTAAACACTGAAAAAGGCCATTTATAAGATAGTTCCCCTTTAAGTGAAAAACAGGACCTGTTTCTGAAAAAGAAGCAGAGTTTAAGCTTCAGCTTCGACACAAGTTTATCTATGTGAGATTTACACATAAGGTTCTCATCCACTGTAATGCCTAGATATTTGTAGGAAGCAACCCTTTCGTCAGTCCCTCCAGCAGTATAACACGTGTGGGAAGATCAGCTGGGAGTCTCTTCCCATTTGAGAAGAGCATAAACTTTGATTTGCCAGCATTTAACACAAGCTTAAGCTGGGTAAGATGTGACTGAACAATGTCAAAGGCAGATTGCAAGAACTCCATCATTTGCACAACACTGTGAATGAGCAATAAATTACAGTGTCATCAGCATAGAAATGGTAAGCAGCATTAGACAGGTTGATACAAAGATCATTAACATATATGGAGAACAGTAGAGGTCCCAGTATGGAACCTTGTGGTACACCCTTAAGTACAGGGAGGAAAGAGGATGAAAAACCAGCAGACTGTACACACTGCAATCTACCTGTCAGGTAATTTGAAAACCACTCTACAGCCTGTCTAGATAAACCAGTCTTATGTAGACACTTCGATAAAATGGCATGGTCAACCATATCAAAGGCTTTGGATAAGTCTAGGAACAGAGCTGCACAGTATTTATTGGAATCCAGTGATTCAATGACATCATTGACTACTTTAAGAGTAGCAGTGATCGTGCTGTGCTTCTTTCTGAAACCTGACTGGTTCTTGGAAAGCAGGCCATGTGAGTCTAAGAAATCTTTTAGCTGCTCACGTATTAACTCATTCAGCGCCAGTCACGAGAAAAGTCGGGTTAACTCGCCAACCATTCAGCGCCAATCACGAGACAAAGTCTGGTTTTAATCGTTATTTCTTTTATTAGCTATATCCATTCATTTTTCATCCATCCAGCCTGATGTAATTATTGGGAATGGGTCTGAGCTCGCAAAAGGGCAAATACCGCCGCCTACGCCTTCCAGCCGGTATTGCACTCCATTAGAAATGGTGTAGTTTCTTTTCTGGGCCGATCTGAGCCGCGCGGGCGGGGTTTAAATACTCCGGCAGGACTAGCGTTTACAATGTTACATCTGCGATGCTGCCCCCCCCCCCTCTTCATATGCAATGCTGGACAATGTGGGACAGACCTCCATGAGCAGTATTTGGAATGGCGATCAGATAATTGGATTATTTCTTTTGCATTACATCAGATCATACCAGGTAAGAACGCTATATATCCAATCTTGCGTTGATCTGATATTTCTTTCTACCGCGAAGCTGTCTGTGTATGTGTGTGTGTGGCTGTTTACCGTTGGGTGCAGGAGGTGGGGGGGGAGCACCGCACTACGAGGGCCATTTCATGTATGCACGAGGAGACATAATAATGATAATCTAGCGTTGATTTCAGGAAGATTCAATAATAAGTGTATTCCACTAAAACGCTATTATCGTGTCACCAAAACTATACTCATATTCAAAACGGTATAAAACGGAAATGTACGGATGGAAAAACATGTGCATGTTGACTGGATGCAACTCACTGACAATCGACGGGTGTATTAGACCCATAGCTATAATATAAGATATATTTTAAGCACTCGCAAATGTCGCAGTCTCCCCATTGATTAAAGCGATGGCGCTCTAGCGCCCCCTGGCGCTGATTGAGTTAATATGTTAATATGTTAATAATAGCAATAGGGATTTTTTCATCTCCATCATATCATTGAGCTGTAATTAACACAATGATTCACTATCAGTGTCCTCTGGTGACGTCACAGAAGGACTTATTCAAATGCATTAACTCTCAATAACTGTCAAACTAAATTAATGTGTGCTAAACTGTTTTGTGATATGTGTGCAAAATAAAGCAGCATTGTTTCTCTGTGAGAAGTGCCCCTTCAATAAATCATCATTTACAAATTAAGATACATATGGTCGCTGAAGTCTTATGGAAGCTTTAAGGCCTACGTTCTTCTGAACACTTTTGTGGATCTATTTAGAAAAACATGCCACAAATGCAATCTGATGCAGAACAAATAGGAACTAACAGTAATAATGTTCTACTATTCCACTATTCTATTCTATTATTCTTGCCCTCTCTATTTTCATGTCTGTGTCTGTGGATAGGAGCACAACAGGAAGCACACAGGTGTCCATGGTAACAAAGCGAAGCACTTACCCTTGTACTCAATGCTCCCTATCTCCCATCCCAGTCCATCCTCTCTCTCTCTCTCTCTCTCTCTCTCTCTCTCTCTCTCTCTCTCTCTCTCTCTCTCTCTCTCTCTCTCTCTCTCTCTCTCTCTCTCTCTCTCTCTCTCTCTCTCGTCCCTGCTTCCAGTGGGGTGAGTACACATAGGGACAGAGGGCCTCTTATCCCTTAATTGTATAAAGATTTACAAAAAAAATAAAAGGAAGTGGACTCGTTTAAAAACATGTGTAAAGGAGGAAGGTCTTTTATCTCATGTTATTCATCTTTCCCATAAAAACATTTATTTTTTGTGAAAAGTTTGAACGTTTGATTGAACCCTTCAATCCCCGGATCTGTTTGTTACCTTATGTGGTTGTGCTATTAAATGTTAAGTCTAGGTACACAATTTTCAAAGTAAAAATACTTTTCATGAAGGACTTTTCATAGAGGACGTTTCATGAAGGACATAATCATAAAGGACATAATACTTAAAGGGCGTTTCATCTGTATAAGCGTCTACAGCAGAACACGCTGTATGAACTCCACAGTCTGGTTGCAGTATGTTCCATAGCGCTGATTCCAGTGTGTATGCCAATATGCTCTCCTCTCCTCTCCTCTCCTCTCCTCTCCTCTCCTCTCCTCTCCTCTCCTCTCCTCTCCTCTCCTCTCCTCTCCTCTCCTCTCCTCTCGGAGCATGATTCAAACCGAGGCCTCGGGCACCGTCTCCAAAGTGACGGCCCGGCCAATTGAAATGTCAGTCCCATATCTCCTATTTAGGGGAGACGTCAAAGATATTAGGCAAAGGAGGAAGAAGAGGAGCAACGGGATGACTTCTTGATTAACTGGATCTCATAAGCTTTCATGAGTAAATTGCACCAAAACCCTGCAGTATCAGAAATGAGCACTTGATTAATAATCACGCTCCTGAGTTTTAATCACTGTCGTCCTAAGACACGTACGGCGCGACCGCATCATTAAATTAAATCTGAAGTCTTTTTGACTCTCGTTTTCTTCCCTACGTTGCTCTTTGAGCGTCGTCATCCCTGACTAAACCTCACTGGCAGATTCTTTTACTTGAAAGCCAACAGGAACCGATTCAGTGATGAACTTATGGTGCCAATTGAACTCAACCTAACTACACACGCCACATTTGATAATGTCACATTAGACCACATTAACTGAGCATATGATCCTCCTGACTGCCTTTGAAACCATGCCAACCAAGAAATTGGCTGTTAGTATCATTTTCAAAGTAAGGCTATATTTAGCGTCAGCGGATATGGAGTTCTTCCTTGGCTTGTTGAATCCCAGCGTGGCACTTTCCTCTGTTGCTAGATAGGTTTATCATGTAAATAAATGTAACCATATTATTTACATACCATGTCAGTCTTGTTTTTGGGGTCACACAGAGGATATCATGTTCAGGGCGATGTTTAACAACGTTTTTTATTCACCTGCACCTTGGAATGAGCTTTGTTACATGTGTGTAACATTCATATATGAAATTAATTCATGCGTGGCCGTGCACAGGCCTGGCATTGTTACGCTCGTGGCCTATGAGTGCTCATGCGTGGCACGAGTGCTGCAGTGCCACATGGTAAACTTCTTTACCGTCTGTGTCGACAGATACCAACCACATGAAGTAAGTCCGTAAACATATGGAATAGCTCATTCTTCTAAATTAACCTACCTTTTTCGGGCCTGTGTGTGCTCAGAATCTTATTTGGGGGTGTGATATTAATGTACCACATCAACCTGCTTAATTTAAAGAGCAGCCAAGTTAAACTCTCAGTGATGATGTATGTGTGTTTATCACATCATTTAAATGAATGGGTTATTGACACACTCTGAGGAGATGGCATTCAACCCCCCCCCTCCCCCCCTTTATAGCTCTTTGGCAATGTTGACTCCTTTTGCTATTAAAGGAACATGCGATATTATGGAAAATACGTTTACCTTCTTCTCCAGAGTCAGACAAGAAGATAGATACTGTACCAATTTCCTGCCAACGCTATCCACCTCCAAGCTAGCCTATAGTTTAGTACAAATGAACAGAAGTGGATATGGAACAGCTAGCCTAGCTGTTGGCCAAAAACATCTCTCCCACACTTTTAAGCTAGGCTAGTGATCCGTATCCGCTTCCATTCATTTGTCCTAACCATGGCTAGCTTGCAGCCGGATAGCATTCTACTGAACACACGAAAAGGAAATTGGTATCTATATTATTGTCAGACTCTGGAGAAGATGATAAGATCATTTCCCATAATGTTGGCATGTTCCTCTCTTCCGCCCGTGCGGTCCGGGGGCGGACCGCAAACGACATCACGTCATAAATTATAAGTTCTCCAGTCTGACAAAATTATCGTATTTTTTTTCCAAACGTATTCAAGTATAAACATCATAACCATGTCACAACAGCAGTTATAATGTATATTATCATCAATACGTTAGTTTACCAATAGGTTAAAGATTTTAGTTTTAGTTTTTCTGTTGTTTAGTTCGCGAAAGTCGGACATTTTGAAAGATTTACCATCGGGAATAGTAGTTTTTTAACGCCATTTTGAAGAGGACATCGAGAGCTTTCAATGTGCGTTGGGATTTTTCAGAAACACCCTACCCAGAGGCCTCTAGGTCAAAAAGAGCAAATGCCTTCTGTAAATATCTCTTATTACTCGGGATAATAGAGTCAAGTCAAGTCAAATCAATTTTATTTATATAGCACATTTCCAGGCAGCGGCAGCTGGCACCAAAGTGCTTCACAAGCAGGTTGATAAAAACAAACTAATGTGATGCAATATATAAGATTAAAAACCTAATAAAGCAATGAAAGTAATAAAAACAAAATAATATGATGCAAGATATAAGATTAAAAACATAGTAAAGCAATGAATGTAATAAAAACAGGTAGGACACAGTAAAACAAAGAGGATAGAAGGGCCAGGGGTCTAGTGGTGATTAAGTAGGGGGAAGGCCAAGGAGAACAGGTAGGTTTTTAAAAGTGATTTAAAAGCCTGCACGGTCTGGGCGGTCCGTACGCTGAGGGGGAGGCTGTTCCACAGTCTAGGCGCTGCGGTGGAGAAAGCTCTGTCTCCCCTAGTCTTGAGCCTAGTTCTAGGCACCACCAGTAGCAGCTGGTCAGCTGATCTGAGGGATCGGTGGGGGGTGTGGCGGTGCAGGATTTCGGACAGATAGGGAGGAGCTGTGCCATTTAGTGATTTAAAAACATTTAGGGCTAATTTAATCCTAAAATCCTAAAGCGGACAGGCAGCCAGTGGAGCGAGGCCAAAACTGGGCTGATATGTTCATGTTTTTTTGTTTTGGTGAGTTAGACCACAAAACGTAACGTTATTGGCAAATATTGGAGCGCAGTTAGTTTGTCGCCCCTATTTTTAGCATGTAGCAACAATCAGATTTGAAATTAGTTAAAAAATGGCGGCACTCTGGCCAGAATAATAAACCTACTGTACATACAGTAGATTTCATTATCTGTTCTTATGCACGCCTGGTGATACTAAATCCAAATTGAACTCAGGCATTTGAAAGATAAGATTTGGCACAATCCATAAATGTGCGAATTGGCTATAATAAGGTCATTTATAAGCCTGTTATTCTATATTCTATAATAATATTTCAAATTGCATTGGTTCGGATGGGAGAGTTCAATACTGTATCTACAAAACCTTCTGTTTAATCATCTTCCCTTTATTAATTTCCTTAGATTTTTTGTACACATGATCTCAAAAGGTACTGAACGAGATCAGTCGCAGTTATATTTCGTATGGCTTATCGCGTCCCGCTCAAGCCTATTGAGATACCCCTTATCTCCTGTACCTACTGTACTCCACCACGAAACAACTTGTACACCCACACCTGACTGGGTCCCGCCTCTATGGAGCAGTGGCGAATCCTTATGGAAGCCAATGGAAGCCATGCCTCCCTAATATTAAAATATGAATTAATATCAAATATGAAATATGAAAAAAATAAATAAATAAAATATAATTTTTTTTTAATATAGTTTACATTCTTTTTCATCTGTGCATCTGTGTTATAATTTATTTATTTTTTTAAATGTCTCCCTCTTCTCCTTCTCACTCCCTCTAACACACTGTCAGACTCACTGTGCTCACTGATGCTAGTATAGGAGAGAGGCAGGGGGTAGGTCTCTTTCTCCAGGCTTCCAGCACTATAGAGTCCAAATCCGATCCTAGCCAATCAGATTCGAGCTGACTGCCACACCCTAAAAGTTTAAAACGGGGCTGTGAGGAAAACACTCAGCATATTTTCCCCTCTGCACTCTGAACATTGTATTAACCCGTAACTGTTCCCACGGGCCGAATATTGTTCCGATCCTCGCGAGATTAAATCCACGGGGACCTCTCGGCGTGCCGAAGCTTTTCCTAAATCACTTCCATCATCGAAAACGAGGGGAAAAGGTCGGCTCGCGACCCTGAAAATGTTGCGTGATTTTAAAAACGCTGTATTAAGTGAGCCTATTATGGGATCCACGCGAGCTTTCTATCGTGGAAACATCTGGGTGTCCCGCAACTTTTACTCATTCACATGTAGCCCCGAAAATGCTTAGAAAAGGAAAACAGAAAGCGTGGAATAAACTCGCCGAAACGGAAAATATTCACGGCCATAGAGGAGACCGTGGGACACCTTTTTGCAACCGAATATGTGTCTCGAATTTGCTCCCACGCGGCGCGCAAAATCGTGCAAGGAAAAATCGGACCAAAAATGAACCAATGCTCCAGCAGTATTACAGTGCCACTCACGAGATTTCTCGTGTTTTTTTATAGGTGGTTGCTAGCCACTCACGAGATTTCTCGGATTTTTTTTTTTTTATTTTTTTTTGCGATCTGAAAAATTATTTCATCACCCGAGCCTACCCGAGTATAGCCGAGGGGCGCCGACGATCACTGTGTAAAAAAGCGCCCCCTGTCGTCTCCCAGATGACATAAGTGATTTTGGAATGGACTCAATGAAAATGAATGGGGAAAAAAATCCGGTACTCCACATTTTCCAGTTCACTGATCCAGCCGGGGTTACCAGAGTTCATTCTGGAGCCTCAGATCCCCGCGGATCATAGAGATCTACTGTGTCGCGTTGGATCCATACACGTATCGATTTTTTCGAATGGTGATCAGGAATTGGAATATACCAGTTGGATACCATCTGATGTCAGGTAAGGACTCTATGTTATCAGTGGTAGGATAATCGGAGTAAGTTTGATGAAGTTATAAGCTGTTTTGTGAAATGTCTTCTTTCGGTTTCACTGTAAAACTCTGTGAGGTAATCAACGGAGCGATTATCAGTGCGCGGCCGTAATGTGCGTGCGTGCACGTATAATATTGATCATCTAGCGTTTATTTGAAAACGATTCATAAAAAGGCCGACGAATATCAACATTGTGGAATATTCCACTAAAAGACGATTTTCATAGAATGCTCCAGAATGAGCTGTTTTTTATATCAAAACGGGGGCTTTTCTAACTGCTCTGAAATGGAAACGACGCGATAAAAAAACAATCTGTCTTCACAGCACTGACTGGAAAATAGTCTTTGATAATGCGATGGGCAGATTAGACACATAGCCATAATTTAAAACATAGATTAGGCGATATTAACGTTAACATTGGCGCCGATGGTGGCATTCAAGCGGTAAAACGGAAAACCAGGCGTGGCACTGAAAGAGTTAATGACCCTGATGTAAACAAGACAAACGTCTTTCTCTGGTCTGCATCCCCTTATACAATTGTGTGTATTGAGTCGTACTGTATTGTACCCATTCTGCAATCTGTTAAATAAATAAAAAGAAAGTTTGACTGGCCGCCGAGCCATACTGTAGTGTACATGGTGACTGCTTGACTAAAAAAATAAATAAATAAATAAAATATTAATAAAAATATTTAATAATTTTTTTTTTTATAATTTTTTTTTGGCTTCCCCTGTTATTTTACCCACGCGACGCCACTGCTATGGAGGCGTAGCCTATAAGACCATGGCCCTGGTCACCAAACACCCTTCATTTATTTTCGTTCCATCATATTGGATGCTGTGCACCGTATGTAACTAGTAGTATGAAAAGATTAGAGAAAGTTCGTAATGTTGAAAGCTTACCGGAGGTTTGCTTTTCCCTGGCATCTTCGGAGCATGTTTCAGCGACACATTGGGCCTGTGCTGATGTTTCCTCGGCTGACGGCGGCAGACCGAGGGGCAGCGTACAAGGTTTGGCTATCAAGTCGGCTTGTACAAAGGTAAGGCCTGTGTCATTAGGCATCAATGTGAGTATTGGTAATGCTGTGGAGTATGTTTCGGCGCCAGGGCCGGGGCGGTTTGGTGATCGTTCCACTGCAGTGGACGTTTTCCTGGCAATCCTGGAGCACGCTGCTAACGTTAATGCTACTACTGCTACTTCTGCTAATGCTAACGTTGACGCTGAAATGGCTCATTGTTCTAACAATCCCCGCCGCGGGATACCGCTTTTCCCTCCTCTTACCAGCTTCATTGATGAAGGTCAGTCGGTGGTTGATGTGGGGGGTTTCGCTGAGTCCTATTTACCTTTTTTACAGGTGAACGGGCTAACAACAGGGTGCAGGCCGGGTGTACCGTGGCTACGTAGCCAGGTAGCTTTGTTCCTGTGCCCCGGTGGGGATGAACGACGTCCCGCCCGGCCGATGCTTGATAGCGAATCGGCTCGGAGGGTGGCAGTATGGACGGATGAGTTGTATACTGCTACAGGATGGTATTTGGCGGCGGCCAGTGTTATGGCTCAGCTGGCTAGTTTCCTATCCACATTGGCGTCGGGTAGTAGGACTTTGGGTCCAGCCGACATTGTAAACATGGTTCATGTTTGTGGTGTTATGGAGATCTTGACTCAGTCGCAAGCTATAACTGCGGGGAGGATTAGGATGCTATCAACGTTGGTTGTTAGGCATGTTTGGTTGGAGCAATCTCCTCTTGGGGAAGAGGATAGGTTTTCTCAAGTTCAAGTTCAAGTTTCTTTAATAGTTGTCATACAGAAGTACAGAATACTTTTATACAAAATGCTTCTTACTGTTACGCTCCAGAGACTGTGCAAGACAAGATAAGTATGAAATAAAATAACATAGTATAGCATGTAAATTAGAAGTAAAAAAATTAGGTCACAGTGTTCAGTATAGACATATGTACAATGTTCAATGCATAATAGACGTAACTGAGTTACCATATAACAATATACTATGCAGTGTACTAATATACAATTAGTTAACAGGATGGCGCTGCTACGTCCGGCTGCCTTTCTGTTCGCTCCGTCGAGACTGTGCTTACTTTTGTTAATATTTATAGTTTTAAGAGTTTTGTCTGTACCAACAGTAGGTGCATTTAATGTGTATGACCGTCAGTCACTTATAGACATCGGATTACGGGAAACTTACCGATTGGATTACTCCCTGGACCAGCTTTCCGAACCGCAACAATGGCCTGTTGAGATTCTCCGGAGAATGGGACCAGAGCCTTTGTTCCTTGATCCCAGGAACAAACGAACCAGACGGCGTGGGAAGAGAGCTGGGATCCGTAACAGGCTGAGATCCAGACGCCACCGAACGCCATTGCCCAGTATATTGCTAGCCAATGTACAATCAATTGACAATAAACTGGATGATATCCGAGCAAGGATTCAATACCAAAGAGACGTCAGGGACTGCAACGTTCTCTGCTTCACCGAAACGTGGCTCACGCCGGAGGTTCCAGATCACGCGATTCAACCAGCGGATCATTTCTTTATCCATAGGAAGGATCGGACACAATCAGAGTCCGGTAAACAACGTGGTGGAGGTATTGCCTTCATGTTTAACAAAAATTGGAGTGATCCAACGAATGTGAAGGAATTATCCAATCACTGCTCCCCAGAACTGGAATATATAACCATCAAGTGTCGTCCTTTCTTCCTCCCGAGGGAGTTAACGGCGATCATCCTGGTCGGAGTGTATATTCCACCGCAAGCCAACAACAACGCCGCGCTCTCCAGACTCCACGACGAGGTAAACAATATACAAGCGACGAACGTTAACGCCGCCATTTTAGTACTGGGAGATTTCAATAGCGCCAATCTGAGAAAGGTATTGCCTGATTTCTACCAGCATGTGACTTGCAACACCAGAGGCGGTAACATCCTAGATCACTGTTACACGCAATTTAAAGGTGGCTACAAGGCTCATTCTGATAGTGGCTTTGGCAAGTCAGATCACGCATCCATTTTCCTTACACCAAAGTACAGACAAAGAATTAAAAGTACTCCCGTAGTCTCGCGAGAGGTGCAGAAATGGGATGTGACGTCAGAGGATACACTAGTGTCAGTGTTTCACAACACAGACTGGATTGTATTCCGCGACACAGATAACATTAATGCCTACACGGAGACAGTGCTGGACTATGTCTGTACTAGGGTGAAAGAAACAATCCCCACTACCAAAATGAAAGTTTACCCAAATCAAAAACCCTGGGTAGACAAATCCGTCCGTGAAGCTCTGAGAGAGCGCACCAAAGCATACAATGACGGCCTAGTGGCAGGCAACATGAACGACCACAAGGTGGCGCAACACAACGTAAGGAGGACAGTGACAGAGGCCAAACGACGCTACAGGGATAAAATTGAACTCCAGTTTGAACAAGCTGACTCTAGAGCTATGTGGCAGGGGCTCAAAACGATGACAGACTACAAAGGCGCCTCCCTCAAACTGAACAGTGACATCTCCTTAGCAAACGACCTCAATACCTTCTATGCGAGGTTTGATGCTGGTAATAACAACACCAGCTCACAAGCCTCGGCAATGGGGGGGGGGGGGTCGGCTGCTGATGGAGGCGCAGTGTTCAGGGTAACAGAGCATGAGGTGAGGCGGACCTTTAAAAAAGTGAATATCAGGAAGGCAGCAGGTCCGGACGGCATCCCCGGCCGCGTCCTAAAAGTCTGTGCCGACCAACTGGCCCCAGTATTCACTGACATATTTAACCTGTCCTTAGAACAGGCTGTCATCCCCACCTGCCTGAAGAAGTCCACTATTATCCCTGTACCCAAAAAATCCAAGCCTGCTTGCCTCAACGACTACCGCCCTGTAGCTCTCACCTCCATAGCCATGAAGTGCTTTGAGAAGCTAGTAAAGGGCTACATCTGCTCCTCCCTCCCCATCAACATGGACCCCCTGCAATTTGCATACCGCCCCAACAGGTCCACGGAGGACGCCATATCCCATGTGCTGCACACAGCAGCATCACACCTGGACAAGAGGCAGGGGAACTATGTGAGAATGCTATTCATCGACTACAGCTCGGCATTCAATACCATAGTCCCCTCCATACTCATAGCCAAGCTCAGGGACCTGGGCTTGGGCTATGACCTCTGCCAGTGGGTCTTGGACTTCCTGACTGGCAGACCCCAGGTGGTGAGAGCAGGCAACTGCACCTCCTCATCCATCACCCTCAACATAGGGGCCCCCCAGGGCTGTGTTCTGAGTCCCCTCCTCTACTCCCTGTACACACACGACTGTGTGGCTCAGCGGAGTAGCAATACAATCGTCAAATTTGCTGACGACACAGTGGTGGTGGGCCTGATCTCTGCCAACGACGAGAGGGCCTACCTGGAAGAGGTCAAGGTCCTGGCGGGATGGTGCCAGGAAAACAGCCTCTCCCTGAACGTCAGCAAAACAAAGGAGATGATTGTGGACTTCAGGAGGTCGGGGGTCAAGGACTACAGCCCCCTCAGCATCGACGGGGCACCGGTTGAGAGAGTCAACAGCTTCAAGTACCTCGGAGCCCACATATCCGAGGACTTGAAATGGACCATACACATTAACAGTGTGGTGAAGAAGGCACGACAACGCCTCTACTTCCTCAGGCGCCTAAGGAAGTTCCAAGTCAGCCAGAAGATCCTTAAGAACTTCTACTCATGTACAATAGAGAGCATCTTGACCGGCAACATCACCTCCTGGTTTGGGAATAGCACTGCAAAAGACCAAAGCAGACTACAAAGAGTGACACGTTCAGCCGAACGCACAATCGGAGGGGGGCTCCCCACCCTCCAGAACATTTACTACAAGCGTTGCAAGGGGAAGGCTAAGAGAATTATTAAGGACTCGAGCCACCCGAACAACTGCCTCTTTGAACTGCTGCCGTCAGGCAAGCGATACAGGAGTCTCAAGGCGAGCACAGAAAGACTCAGAAGTAGCTTCTATCCCCAGGCCATCAGGCTGCTAAACGAACAATGAATGAACACTACACAACAACAACCACCAAACACACATAGCACACACATCCACACGCACACACTCACTTTAAACAAACACACTGTAGCACCCACTACACACACTTTATAGCACACACCCACTTTAAACAAACACACTGTAGCACCCACTCCCCACACTTTATATTTATGGATGAAGGATTGCACTACAACTCGTACACCTTACTGTAAATTGTACCTAAAATTGTACCTCATCCCATTTCTGCTTTGCACTAGATAGTACTGTACATTAGTACACTGCATAGTTGTGTATTGTATATTATATGGTAACTCAGAACATTGTACATATGTCTATACCGAACAACTGTGACCTCATTTTCTTCTTCTAAATTCATGCTATATTATGTTATTATGTTATTTGATACTATCTTGTCTAGCACAGTCTCGGGAGCGTAACAGTAAGAAGCATTTTGTATGAAAGTATTCTGTACTTCTGTATGACAACTATTAAAGAACTTGAACTTGATATAGTGCAAAGCAGAAATGGGATGAGGTACAATTTAGGTACAATTTACAGTAGGTGTACAAGTTGTAGTGCAAATCGTTTATCAATAAATATAAAGTGTGTTTGTGTGATATAAAGTGTGGAGAGTGGGTGCTGCAGTGTGTTGTTTGTTTAAGTGAGTGTGTGCGTGTGGGTGTGTGTGCTATGTGCAATTGATGGTTGTTGCATAGTGTTTATTGTTCGTTGAGCAGCCTGATGGCCTGGGGATAGAAGCTTCTTCTGAATCTTTCCGTGCTCGCCTTAAGACTCCGGTATCGCTTGCCTGACCGCAGCAGTTCAAAGAGGCAGTTGTTCGGGTGGCTGGAGTCCTTGATGATTCTCTTCGCCTTCCCCCTGCACCGCTTGTTGTAAATGTTCTGGAGGGTGGGAAGCCCCCCTCCAATTGTGCGTTCGGCTGAACGTGTCACTCTTTGTAGTCTGCTACGGTCTTGTGCAGTGCTATTCCCAAACCAGGAGGTGATGTTTCCAGTCAGGATGCTCTCTATTGTACATGAGTAGAAGTTCCTAAGGATCTTCTGACTGACTTGGAACTTCCTTAGGCGCCTGAGGAAGTAGAGGCATTGTCGTGCCTTCTTCACAACACTGTCAATGTGTGTGTCTCTCCTCACGACTCCTTTTTCCACAGATAGTCTTTTTGGGCATTCTGTGGAGGCGCAGGCGGTTGTTGATCTGGGTCCTACACCGCCTCACACTGTGCAGCCAGAGGTGGGAGCACGGTCTCGTCAACGACTGTGGCGAGATCCTCGACAGGCGGCCATGTTTCCCCCGCCAGTGGTGCCCTGGGTGGAGAGTCAACAGGGTACCACAAGGCCGACAGCCTTGGCGGCCGAGGGATCGGCCATTGTGGGTGAATTCGAGTTTGGTAAAACAAGCCGTCGTCACTTTGCCGCGAGCAGCCCGCTCCCCGTTCAACCCTCTCTCTGTTACCCACAGAAGCGGGGCTCTGATCGTTCTCCTTTGGCTGCGGGCCGCGAACCTTCCTTGAAGCGTATGCCGCACCATTCTTCACTTCTCATGGGGACAGGGGCTGACACCCAGTTGATGTCTGAGCCTGGGTCTGTCCGTGAGAATGTTCCGTCGCGTGGTTCCTGCACCACACGTTGTGTGTTGGATGAGCCTGGTGTTACAGCTGCCACTAGCTACAGTGGTCAGCAGGGGGACTCGAGGCCTCTTCTGTTGAATGCACAGCAAGGGTTACCCCGGCTTCGCCTTCGCCAGGCGGGGTATCGCGCTGATGCCTCCCACTCCCGTCACAGCGGCAGTGGTCTGCAAAGGAGAGGCGAGCGTGATTTGGGTGGTAGCAATATCACTGCAGGGCTTCGGCGTGTAGGAGCCCATGGGGTCCTCATGCCTTGCGTGTCTAGCTGCGGAACAACTCCTCAGCATGCGCTAGAGGGGTGTTCAGGGGGGGGGGTGTGTGTCAACCAGTTTGATAACAGCTTCTCCCGTATCAAACCGGCCCTTTCTGTTGGGGTCCCCCATTGGGTGCTTTGCACAGCGGGAGGGACCGGGCCAACTATCTACTGTTCCTGGCGGGCCAGCGTCAGTTGACGGCGGGTGCGCTGTGGGATTATTTTCACATATGGCAACGAGAATGCCATCTTGTGGGGTGGATGGCGAGAACATTGAGGCAGGGGCTTGTGTTGCAGTTCGCACAACCCCACCCTCCGTTCTCAGGTTTGGTGCCGACCCTATTGTCAGGGTCAGACGCAGTGACAGCCCTGGCCAACGAGATCCAATCTCTGTTGGCAAAGCAGGCCGTCGTTGTGGTTCCGAGAGAGGACGCAATGTCAGGCGTCTACTCCCGTTATTTTCTGGTACCCAAGAAAACAGGGGGGGTCAGACCTATACTGGATCTGTCCGCGTTCAATCGGTTGATTGTAGCGAGACCGTTCAGAATGTTGACCGTCAAACTCCTTCTGCTTGCTGTCAGAAGGGGAGACTGGTTCACCTCCATAGACCTGAAGGATGCGTATTTTCACATCCCCATTTACCCTCCTCACAGGAAGTTCCTACGGTTCCTGTTTCAGGGCGTAGCGTACGAGTACCAGAGGATGCCGTTCGGTTATTCTCTGGCTCCCCGCACATTCACCAAGTGCGTGGCGACTGCGCTGGAGCCCTTACGTTGTCGGGGGTTACGAGTTCTATTCTATCTCGACGACATTCTACTCCTCAGTCGTTCGGAGGAGGTTGCCAGGTCTCATACCAGGCTGGTGGTGGAATTCCTCACCAGCCTGGGTTTTGCTGTGAATTGGAAGAAGAGTCCCCCTCTTCCCAGTCAACAGGTGGAGTACTTGGGCTTGACGTTGAGGTCAAGGCCCATGATTGCAACCCTCTCGGAGCAGCGCCGGGTGGTTCTCTGTCACGCGCTTGGGGGTTTCTGTCTGGGAGGGACGGTCACGGCGCTGCAAGTGATGCGTCTGCTAGGCATTATGGCATCTGCTCACGCAGTGGTTCCTCTTGGCCTCCTCTTCATGAGGAGGATACAGAGGTGGTTTCTCTCTATGAGAATAGATCCGGTGAGGGACAAAGGGAAACGGTTGACAGTTCCTTTGTCGATATGGGGAGATCTCGCCCACTGGAGGAGGCTGGGTATCCTCACCATTGGGGTCCCCATAGGCAGCAGGAGCTCACACGTCACGGTCTTCACCGACGCCTCTCTCACGGGTTGGGGAGGGACATGTCGGACCCACGCAGTGGGGGGCAGCTGGACGGGGGTTCATGCTGGCCCAGCTACCCCGCATATCAATGTGTTGGAGTTGAAGGTGGTCCTCCTGGTCCTCAAACGGTTCGACCACCTGGTGGTAGGCGAACACGTTTTGGTCAGGACAGACAGTATGACGGCAGCGGCGTATATCAACAGGCAGGGTGGGACTCGTTCCATCCGCCTGCTCCGGGCGGCGGTCGAACTTTGGCTATGGGCATCCCGCAGGCTGCGCAGTCTGAGGGCGCTCCACATTCCTGGTACAGAGAATATGGGGGCGGATATGATGTCTCGGGGCGGTCCTCATTACGACAAGTGGGAACTCCGCCCCGACATAGTCAGACAGATCTGGGATCGGTTCGGGGAGGCCTCGGTAGATCTGTTTGCGTGCCGACGCTCTCACAAGTGCCCCTTGTGGTTCTCACTCAGTCGAGCAGATCATCCCCCCTTGGGGGTGGATGCCTTCTCGACCTTTCCATGGCCGCCCGGTCTTCTGTACGCCTTTCCTCCTGTACAGCTGTTGAGTCAGCTGTTGGAGTGGATACGGAGGGAGCGCAGGACAGTGATCCTGGTCGCGCCGGACCGGGGCAAGTCAGTGTGGTTCCCGGTCTTGATCCAGCTTCTGGTCGCTCCTCCTTGGGTCATTCCTTGGTCGGCGACGGCCCTCTCACAGCACGACGGGTCACTGTTCCAGTTTCCGATGTTGGGCCAACGGCAGTTGGTGTGGCTGGTGGGAGGGTGAGTCTGGAGAGAATGGACCCTTTGGTGGTTGATACCATCCGGAGTGCACATGCTCCCTCCACTGTCGCGCTTTACGCGGGCAGATGGCGTGCGTTCCAAGAGTGGTGTAAGGCGGGGGGCTGGGACCCAGTCTCCTGCCCCCTGGATGCTGTCCTGAGTTATCTCCAGTCTCTTCTTGGTAGACTGTCGGCTTCGATGGTGAGGGTATATGCGGCGGCTATATCCTCCTATCATGAGGGAATTGAGGGGACTGTTTTGTTCAGCCACCCTCTTGTGAAGCGTTTCCTGCTTGGCGCTCGACGCGTTAAGCCGGTGCAACGCTCCTTGGCTCCGACTTGGGATCTTCAATTAGTCCTCGGTCGGTTGTCCTTGGCCCCGTTTGAGCCGCTCGAGCAGGCGCCGTTGGAACGGCTGTCTTTCAAGACCGCGTTCCTGCTGGCTGTCACTTCCGCTAAACGCGTGGGTGAGCTCTGTGCTTTCTCGGTACGTCCAGAGTGCCTGTCTTTTCGGGCCGATTGCGGTGCCACTCTGCAACCTGCGGCGTGGCTCAGGGGTAGAGCGGGTTGTCCAATGATCGAAGGGTTGGTGGTTCGAATCCCGCTCAAGCCCATGTCCATCCCACTGCCGTTGTGTCCTTGGGCAAGACACTTAACCTACTTGCCTCGTATGAATGTGTATGCATGTGAATGAATGTTGGTGGTGGTCGGAGGGGCCGTAGGCGATGATTATTCGCCACGCTTCCGTGAGTCTGCCTCAGGGCAGCTCTGGCTGCAATTGTAGCTTACCACCACCGGTATGACTGTGTATGAACGAATAATGGACTCTGTGAAGCGCTCTGGGTCTCATGAAGAGCGCTATATAAATCCAAGTCATTATTATTATTAATCCTGCTTTCATGCCTAAGAATATCCGGAGTTCCTTCCGCTCCCGGGATATTGTGGTTCAGGCGTTTCGTCCTCCTCCTCACACTAGTGAGTTAGATGCGGGCCTTCACCTGTCATGTCCAATCCGTGCTTTGGGAATTTACCTCAGCCGTACTCAGGACCTCAGTGTTACCGATCAGCTTTTTGTCTGTTACGGTGGTTCTCGTGCCGGTAAGGCACTGTCGAAACATCGCCTGTCCCATTGGTTGTGCGAGGGCATTGCCCTCTGCTACACATTGGCTGGGCAGGATCCCCCTGGGGGCATCAGGGCGCACTCCACTCGTGGGGTGGCTGCCTCTGCCGCTCTCCTGGGTGGGGCGTCGGTGGAGGACATCTGTGCTGCAGCTTCATGGTCCTCCCCGGGCCCCTTTGTAAGGTTTTACCTCATGGACATGACCGGGGGTTCTGGGGTCTGTGGCCTTTCCTGCTTCCCGTCCTTTGGTAGGGTAGCAGGAGTGTGTGGGTATGGGCCACAGTTTGTTAGGTCACACGTGGTTCCGCCTGTGCTGTGTGTTCAAGGGGTTCCAGTTCCCTCTTGTTCGCACTCAGGTGGAGTTGACTGCGCCCCCCCTTCATTAGGAAGGATGGGGTGACAGGGCTCCCCGAACCCCTTGATGTGGGCTTACGGGTCCTCAGGGGGTACATCTGTCGGGTCTCGCGTCCGCTCTAACCCATATCTCAATAGGCTTGAGCGGGACACGATAAGCCATACGAAATATAACGATAGGTTATGTATATAACCTAGTTATATGAGTATTGGCTGATTGTCCCGCTCTTAAGCGGCCCTGAGTTCCCTTTTGAGGGATCTTTTACTGGAACGGGATTTTGGCGAGGAAGGGTGATTGGTGACCAGGGCCATGGTCTTATAGGCTACGCCTCCATAGAGGCGGGACCCGGTCAGGTGTGGGTGTACAAGTTGTTTCGTGGTGGAGTACAGTAGGTACAGGAGATACGGGGTATCTCAATAGGCTTGAGCGGGACGCTCAGCCAATACTCATATAACTAGGTTATATACATAACCTATCGTTTTCCATGTCTGGTCATTTTTTAGCATGGTGTTATTCACTGTCAAATCATAATTCATATACTCCTTTGTTTCATCACAATTTAAGCAAGCCTAGTAATAGACACAATATTTCTGACACTGGGAATATATTCATTGAGGTCCATAGATGTCCCTAGATATCAAGAATATGCAAATTAACCTTGTAGAAGTGGAGCAATATTCCATTTACTTAGGTATGTATTTTAGGCGGATTTTCTGAAAATAGGGCTCCGGGCTTAAGAGGTTAAAATGTTTTTTTTCTTTTTTACTTTATACAAAGTCTTACCTTTTTCACAACCATAGCTTCATTTTAGTTAATGACTGAGTTAAGCTGATTTCAGCATGCTCTAGTGTGTTTGTAGGCACCACTGACATTCAAGCATTTTCTTTGTCTCTCCAATTACTTGCATACATTATGATATCCTTGTCTAGAATTCCATTTCTATCACATGTACAAACGATAGAAACGTAGTTTCTGATTTTCCCGCCTGTAGCAATGTAATCATTTTCAAGTTAGAGCATCAGCGAAGTAGCTGCAGGCAGACTAAACACTTTGCTGCACGCTGCACCCAATGAGATTATGATGACAAAGGAATGCAGAGCTCAGTTTAGTCAATTGTATGACTTGAGGATAGAGAGAACCGCGGCCTCGAGTCTGGAGACCAAAGCTTAGCGGAGCACAGTAGTTTGGTTGCCCAGGGAAAACAAAGTCTCCAACCAGAGGTTTAGGGTGTTGCCTGGCTCTCCTGTCAACTACATTTAACGTGATAGAACACAACTCTGGGGACGGACCACAGATAGCCAACTTTTGACTGTGTCAGGGGAAAAAGTGATATGTCAGTTGTTTCGTTGGGCACGCACACATGAAACGACCACGTATACGCAACAAAATGAGACGTGATTTAATCTGGTGTAAAAATATACAGAGAGACATTTGTAGAAGTGCCCTTGCCTATATCCAGATACCCCAAGATATCCAAATTGACTGATTAAACAAACGAGCATGATGAATGAAACAGAACAATGCAGAACTATGTTTTATTGTGCGAGATTGACTGAGATCAGGCACCATATAAGTGAAGTTTAAACGTTTCTAACGGTAAACATTTCTGCAGTAAAATATCAAGATTTGATTTTCCTACGAAAGACCTCATAGGAACAATATGCTGTAGCTTTTTTCTTTTTTTCAATTTATGTTTCCGAACACAATTTCTAAATGAGCATCTTCATAGTCTTGTTCCCTCTCTCCTGTCTCATGGTAGTGTCCTGGTGTGAAGCCTCTAGATTGACTTCTGGTGAGGAACTCCACAGGGCCCCCCAACCATATATCACAACCATGCACGGTGTTGGAGAAGTCTATTAAAGGGGAGATGAAGCATTGAACAATATGAGCCTAGTTTGTTTGTTGTGTACCTTGGGTAAGACAGGGTCCTATAATCAAATGTGAAATCCTGCTTATTTGTCTGAAAACTCAAATGTAATTTCCCTGTTTTCGCCATGGGCGGCGCCATTTTAGATGGTGACGTCACGGTGTTGGTTTGGTCTGGCTCCTGGTTTACACTGCTGGTTAGCTGCCTAGTAAACATGGAGTGTCTTGAAGGTCAGTCAGTAAATGCAACGTTGCCTACCAAACAACGGGACAGCGGTGGTTCTTTTTGTATTGCTCCCGGCTGTTCAAACTAATTTTACCGCGTGAAAGAGAGAGGGAAGTTGGTTAATTTCCACAAACTACCAGTGAAAAAAACAGTGTTGTTGGCACGTTGGCTGGCTGCACTCAAGCGGCGCGATCAGCCTGTTGGACAGGGAATGAAGATCTGCAGCGAACACTTCATTGCCTCGGATTATGTTGTTGGGGGTGGGAGGTTTGTCCAGAAGACCACCAATCAGCTGAAGCCCGATGCGGTTCCCTCGGTCTTCGACAGACAGACCGGCCCAGGCAGTTCAACCAGCGTCGCAGAGCATTTAGCGTGCTGGCTACCTAACTACGGTTCAACGAGCGTCGCAGAGCATTTAGCATACTGGCTACCTAGCTACGGTTCAACCAGCGTCGCGGAGCATTTAGCATACTGGCTACCTAGCTACGGTTCAACCAGTGTCGCGGAGCATTTAGCATACTGGCTACCTAGCTACGGTTCAACCAGCGTCGCGGAGCATTTAGCATACTGGCTACCTAGCTACGGTTCAACCAGCGTCGCGGAGCATTTAGCATACTGGCTACCTAGCTACGGTTCAACCAGCGTCGCGGAGCATTTAGCATACTGGCTACCTAGCTATGGTTCAACCAGCATTGCGGAGCATTTAGCATACTGGCTACCTAGCTACGGTTCAACCAGCGTCGCGGAGCATTTAGCATACTGGCTACCTAGCTACAGTTCAACCAGCATCGCGGAGCATTTAGCATACTGGCTACCTAGCCGGGATTCAAAGCCAACTAGCCGGCTAACCCAGCTCGCTAAATGCTGCATGTAGCTAGTTAGCTGAACCGTGGCTAGGTAGCCAGTATGCTAAATGCTAAATGCTCCGCGACGCTGGTTGAACCGTAGCTAGGTAGCCAGCAGGGGTGTAAAGTACTTAAGTAATTGTACTTTGTTACAATACTTAAGTACTGTTTTGGGGGATTTGTACTTTACTCAAGTATTATTAGGTTTGTATACTTTGTACTTTTACTCAATGACATTTCAGAGAAAAAAAACATACTTTTTACTCCTTACATTTAAAACGCAGACCTACAAAGTACAAAGTACAAATCTCGCAGGTCCAACTATTTTAATTAGTATATTTGTTTTTCTGGCCAAACTAACGTTAACGTTATTGATCCTGTGGCCGCACTTTATTTATAAACAGCCAATCAAATCCCCATCAATGGAAAATTAACCCGCCCATACCCATGCTGATTGGTCCTTGTGCAATCTTTGATTAAACACCTGCTATCAGAAGAATAGACAGTCAGAATTTTTTTTTTTTACTTTTACTTTTTAGTACTTAAGTACATTTAAAAGTAGACACTTTTTTACTTTTACTCAAGTGTGTTTTTAGCCAGATACTCTGACTTTTACTTGAGTAAGATTTTGAGACGGTACCCATACTTTCACTTAAGTATAATTTCTGGGTACTTTTTACACCCCTGGTAGCCAGTATGCTAAATGCTCCGCGACGCTGGTTGAACTCTAGCTAGGTAGCCAGTATGCTAAATGCTCCGCGACGCTGGTTGAACCGTAGCTAGGTAGCCAGCACGCTAAATGCTCCACGACGCTGGTTGAACTGCCTGGGCCGGTCTGTCTGTCGAAGACCGAGGGAACCGCATCGGGCTTCAGCTGATTAGTGGTCTTCTGGACAAACCTCCCACCCCCAACAACATAATCTGAGGCAATGAAGTGTTTGCTGCAGATCTTCATTCCCTGTCCAACAGGCTGATCGCGCCGCTTGAGTGCAGCCAGCCAACGTGCCAACAACACTGTTTTTTTCACTGGTAGTTTGTGGAAATGAACCAACTTTCCTCTCTCTTTCACATGGTAAAATTAGTTTGAACAGCCAGGAGCAATACAAAAAGAACCACCGCGGTCCCGTTGTTTGGTAGGCAACGTTGCATTTACTAACTTGCCTTCAAGACACTCCATGTTTACTAGGCTAACCAGCAGTGTAAACCAGGAGCCAGACCAAGCCAACACTGTGACGTCAGTAACAAAATGGCATTGCACCAGTGGCGGCTCGCCACTAGGGGCGCTCGGGCACCGCCCCGCCTGGTTAACCCTGGTTAAAAGAGAGATGAACAAGAAATCTTTTTTTTTTGTTTTTGTTTTATAGCCCTATAAATAATATAAACATGTTTAAAATGAATAATATTTACTCATTTTAAGTATGTTTGTGTTTCCAATGCACAATATAACGTTAATAATATCAAATATAAATAATCGTTTTCCTGAACAGGAAGTGACTCACGTTCCGTTACCGTAGCCTCATTTCTCCTAGCCTTATTTCTCTCGTCTCGGGCTAGACGCAATAGTGCTCTGAGTGCGCGTGAACGCCGTGCACTGTTTCATCGCTGTATCCGTCGCAGCCAATCAGTGCGTAACGCGCTGTGCGTTGAAATATGATGTATTATGTTGGAAGCCGGGCGCGATTTGAAGCGGTCTAAGCCAGCAGCGCTAGCAGCGTCTATAATTTCCGTAGCCGCATTTCGCGGAGACGCTCTCTGATTGGCCGACGACAGTTTTTTTTTCGTAGCCGCATTTCGCAGAGACTCTCTCTGATTGGCCGACGCCAGTTTCTGTTGTAGCTGTTGTGTAACTTGTGTTGTTGTGATGCAGCTATTTGTCTTAGAGCGTGACGGCAAGTTCTTTCGACGGTTAAGCTTAGGCACTCTTTCAAAGTTGGTCAAGGTTAGAGTTTATCTTAGAGCATGGCGATAGAACGCCAGGTAGTTTGCAGTCTGTTCGACGCGGAAATGGGCAAAGAAATCATCACAGTACTTGTGTTGTGTGGTGCTAACACTTGGCTAACAAGAAGCTATAATATGGCGGATGCAGTCTGGACAGTGGTCTGGATATACATCAACAGTCTGGGACTGTGGGACAGTGGATTATACACTTTATCAAGCCCTCCTGCCCTGGACGTTTAAACTAAACAGTGAGTCTCTCTCTCTCGCTCTCTCTCTCGCTCTCGCTCTCTCAACACAGCGCTACTGTGTTCCTGTGTCTCCGAGAAATGCGGCTACGGAAAGTATTGACCGGTGCTTGCTGAGATGATAATAGCGCTTCAAAACGCGCTGCTGTGTTGTGAACTATAACATTAATTTCGCTGCTGCTGATGCATAATGTATGAATGAATGAATGGTGAGTTGTTTAAAATGACAACATATACATGTGTTAATTATTTTATTGGATTGATCCGAGAGACAGAGAGAGAGATTGCTCCAGAGCATTTATTAACGTTACATTTTCAACTCGACCTAACGTGAACCCCCTGCGACCACCCAACAGTAGATAGTACGGGCCGCCACTGCGTTGCACATGTTCATAAATGCTACATAAATGGACATAACAAATAGTTTTTTCTTAGAAACGCCTTATTTTTATAACGTGATTTCTTCTGTGGTTTATCTAAATACTAATTTGATGCTATGACTATGTTTATATCGCTATGCTTCATCTCCCCTTTAAACTCACTCCTCATAAACACTACCCTTTGGCTAAATTTCATGTGATCCTTTTGTTTAGCTCGACCAGTAGTGCTGCTGCCTTTTGTGCTGACAAGTGTAGGACCCACAATTCAAAACTGGGTTGAAAGATATGTTTCAGTCTGGGAGAGGAAGCGATGGTACTAGTATGAATGACACCTGCTACACACACGTACATTCCCGCTGAATACAATACCAGCATACCTAAGAAGAGAACACAAATGTATACTGTACACAGTGCTGGGTCAGTTACTTGATTTGATTAGATTCTTTATTTGTCTTGAACATAGAAACATAAAACAAGTTTAAAAAAACTAAAAGGTAGGGGAGGCTAGGTGGCGCAGTGGGCAAGGCGCTCGCCACCAACACAGGAGATGCTGGGTTCGAGCCCAGCTCTCGGCGTTTCTACCAGCTTGGCTGGTCGTTCATACTAATACAATTGGCAGTATTAGGGGGTGGGAAGCTGGTGGGTGGGGATCGGACGTTGTGGACAGCGACCCCTACAGGTCGGTTGGTGCGCCTGCGCAGTAGAATCAGGAAGCGACGAGGGCGGCGTGTCCCTCCCACGCAGACCCTCGCCGCTGAGAGATCGCACTGTGCACTGTTTCTTTTTTCATACAGTCAACATATTCTTAAATAATAGCGCTGCCCGAGGCTGGGCATGATACAGTCAACATATAGCAAGAAAGAGCGAGAGAGAGCTCCCGTTCTACAGTCAATATACAGTGTTATCGCTGCACAGACCCGGCAGGCCGGCAATGCCCCTGACCCTCCACCAGAGCAAGGCCAGAGCGAGAGAGAGAGAGAGAGAGAGAGAGAGAGAGAGAGAGAGAGAGAGAGAGAGAGAGAGAGAGAGAGAGAGAGAGACATTGGAAAGAAACAACCCAAAACCAGAGCAAATTGAAATGCTATTTGGCCCTAAACAGAGAGTATACGGTGGCAGAATACCTGAGCACTGTGACTGATCCAAAACTAAGAAGATCCTTGACTAGGTACAGACTCAGCGAGCACAGCCTAGCCATCGAGAAAGGCCGCCATAGGCAGACCTGGCTCCCAAGCGAAGACAGACTATGCACCCACTGCACACAAGATGAGGTGGAAACCGAGCTCCACTTCTTAACAACCTGCCCACTATACCAAGACATCAGAGACATATACTTCCCACAAATTGCAAACACCCAAAGAGACTTTGAAAACATGGACAATAACACAAAACTCCCATACCTACTGGGAGAAATACAAGAATGTCAAATAAAGCCCATTTGAATTGAAGAGAGATAGATAGATAGAGCATGTCTGTGTGTTAGAAAGAGAGAGAGAGAGAGAGAGAGAGAGAGAGAGAGAGAGAGAGAGAGAGAGAGAGAGAGAGAGAGAGAGAGAGAGAGAGAGCATGTGTGTTTGTGTGTTAGAGAGAGAGAGCATGTCTGTGTGTCAGTGTGTGTGTGTGTGTGTGTTAGAGAGAGGGCATGTATGTGTGTTAGGGCAGTGGTTCCCAATCCTCTCCTCGAAGCACCCCAGCCGTTCCATGTATTTGTTAAATTCCACCACCAGCACACCTGATTCAACTAATAAAGGGCTAGTTAAGTTGAATCAGGTGTGCTGGTGGTGGAATTTAACAAATACATGGAATGGCTGGGGTGCTTCGAGGAGAGGATTGGGAACCACTGTGTTTTAGAGAGAGAGAGAGAAAGACAGAGAGAGAGAGAGAGAGAGAGAGAGAGAGAGAGAGAGAGAGAGAGAGAGAGAGAGAGAGAGAGAGAGAGCTCAACGGCGGGCATAGAATAGGTTGCATGAACTCACCATAACGCAGTATCAATGGTAAAGTTGGAAGGAGACTTTCCGTGGAGATGAAAAGTACCAGTCCCTTGGGAGTCCTAGTTTATCTGCCACACGTTAGCACTCGATAACTTAGCAATTAACTAAAGGCAGGGACGCGTAACTAGCGTTAGCTAACGCTAGCTAGCGCTAGCAACAGCTAACGCTAACTAGCGTTACGTTAGCTAACATGCAACAACTTTCATCTTCAGTCCATCTGCCGAACATCCTATTCGTCTTGGCAAAGTTGGCATAACCATCATACTTGGTATTGATAACAAGCTTATGGCCCACGGTGTAATTTCTTCTGATCCATGCTGCTTTTGAAAAGACATCCACTCGCTCCTCTGAATAGCGCTGAATAGATCCCTGTACCTCGTGGGTCCGGGAAGAGCCCGGAAACACTATTCTAAAATCTGTAGAGCAGCAGAGCCGCAGAAACCGGAACACTGCAGTCTGCAGAGCCGCAGAGGCAGGAACAAGTCAGACACATTCTACAAACGTGTCTAATGTGAAATATATAAGCATATAAGCAAAACTAGATTTTAGGTCTGTGATGAAAAAGGGCCTCGCGAGGCCCCCCTTCCCGCGAGGCCCTGTGCGACCGCACTGCTCGCACACCCCCTGAGGCGGCCCTGGTCACAAGTTCAAATCACTCTTAGTTAAATATATATTTTTTTTTTTACGTTTAATTAATTTATCATCGCTCTATATTAACGTAACTAGCTATTCATATCAATCGAAATAACGTTCATCTCTCTATATTAACGTAACTAGCTATTCATATCAATCGAAATAACGTTCATCTCTCTATATTAACGTAACTAGCTATTCATATCAATTGAAATAACGTATTGTATTGTTTTCATCTCTCTATATTAATGTGATTCCATCAACACAACATAAATGTTCAAAACACGACTTCATTATTGCTTATCTCTGCACATTATTGCTTATCTCTGGGTTATGGGTGGACGAGCAGTGAGTTTTAATATTAAGCACGGCATAAGTAGGTAATATGCTCTTGCGCGTGACGCGACTTTGGGCTTCATTATCACAGGCTGGTCATGCATAATCTCGCCCACAAGACTCTTCTATAGAGAGATGATAAATTAATTAAACGTAAAAAAAAAAATTATTGAACTAAGAGTGATTTGAACTTGTGACCATAGGCTCCACAGCCAGCTGACGAACGAGTTGAGCTAAGTGCGTCAACATTAAAACTGAGTGACTAATGCATAATTTACACTTGTGCCAATTGCGTGCGTTTGTCTAATATGTCATGTTCTACGATACCCATTTCAGCGTGCGTGTGTGCGAGGGCTCTCGCATTATTATTATTATTATCTACGCTGCATGTGTGCGAGGGCTCTCGCAATTTTATTATTATTATCTACGCTGCGTGTTGTGAAGGATCAGATTAAACCGAATATATATATTTATTTATGGATATATATTTAATAGTATTTGTATATCGTTTGATATCCCTTGTATATTCCTTGTACATATACACTGAATATCCCTTTAGTCTACTAACAGCCCATAATAGTTTCATTCTACCATTGGACAAGAACCTGGCGCCAGCAGCCAAGCCCCTTGGTTCAAGTTCAATCGTGCCGACGAACATGTCGTTACAAGCCCGGTTCCGCGTAGGAATACGTCTGGCGAAATACGAATGGTACTATTTGTTCACAGCGCATATATATATGGCGCAAGTAAAGTAGAACTTTCTTTTAGTCCATTAGTCCTTTACCCTCCAACCTAGTAACAGACGTGAAGCCTCACCCACGACCCACGTGTGGTGCAGTATGGCCTACTTGGCCTCAGAATAGGCATTGAGACATCGTGTGGATTAATAGTTGAATTGTCATAGTTTGGCACTATACCGTCGAGTGGGACGTATTTCTATTAAGTTAATAATAGTCTATTATGTATGGTGCATCGTTCGGTTAGAGTTATAAAGTGAGCAGTACCCCCATCGTTCCTGGCGTTATCTAGAGTCTTAACCAGGCTGGGCAGACCACGTGTGGTGCTTTCATCCGAGGAGTTCTGGGCCAGGACGAGTGGACCTGTACATTGGATTACTTTACCCGGACGACGGCGAGCCCTACACGGCTTGGATTATCTACATGCTTTGGGTGCTTTGATTATGCCATGGATAACAGCCAACACTGCTGAGTGTTGGAACTACCCCCGAGAGGAGTCCAGGTGAGACGGCGCTCTACCCCGAGTGAGGTCGCCTCACGTCTCTTCGTTGTGGACCGGCAGCTACCGTCTACAAGAGGGCCCAGCTGTATTCATCTGTGGACCGAGGTTCTGTGGGCACCGTGTTCAGCACTCTGAATTCTCCCAAGAAATCGTTGGCCAGATGGGATATCGCCGGCGGCTCTCCTAACCCCCCCCCCTACTGACTTACAACCAGCGGGACCCCCCCTTTAGTGTATCCAGCTATAATCATTTAAGTACCATCGCTATAGTTCCCTAAAGAACCAGGTTGTATACTTGCTCCCTGCGTAACCAGAGATTGGACATTCAATGTTGATTTGCCTACGAATACTCATTTGCCTTACAAGTGCATTCAAATCATAAATGTCATTAAGTGAACGTTGTATATACCCTTTGCTATATAAAATATTCGATTTATACATTTGTGTGGACTTCGTTTCATCAGGTGGGAAAGTGTTCATCACATCTATATCATGTACTGTGTGGCCAGTTGTTACGACCCCTGTGTGTCTAAGGGTAAAGGGCTGTAACATAACAGTTGGTTGACAGAAAAGATGGACCACGTTTGTAAACAACAATGATATTTATTGGTAAATGCAAAGGAAGCACATGTAGCTCAGGGGTGAGCCCAGGCCAAAACAACAAACAAACACCACTATACTCCAAATAAACCCAATCTAATCTATGGTAAAAGAAATTACATTACCTAAACTACTCTTACCTAACCAAAACAGGAGAAAACAATATCCAAAGGAAATGGCAGCTCACCCCATCTGTGCTTCCTGAGAAAGGAGGAGAAAAACACATTAATGATACATACAACAAAATGGAAACATAACAAAACAATCTATAGGTAACAATGCTCTCTCTGCGGCCATACAATCACAAAGGCACTTTCACTATTACAAAGGCCTATAAACAAAAAGGGATATTATCAAAGTACAATGCCACAAAATAACACTAGGCCTAGCCTCATGCCAGAGAGAGAGAAAGACCTGAAGGGAGAAAGCCATGTTTTAACAGGTGTGGGGTGATCCATGATTGGGGGGTGTGGATTGAGTGTTGGAGTCTGGAAAGCCAACCACCAATCACTGCTGTGTTGCAATAATGGAAGGATTGGCCTGGCAGGGACCAATGGGGAAGGGAACAATGGCTGGAGGGAGGAAACAAAGTGGAGAACACACACACATGGAGACACACACTGGGGAATATATACATTGGGATGTAACACCCCCATACATAAGACAAAAAACATGCCTACATAAACTACCAACTAAACATGTTTTTTTTTCTTCTTTAACAACGAGATAACATCCCCGAGATAACATGCACTCCAAAACAAAGAGCTATGAAAAAAACTAGCAGCAACATAAAACGAGTCCACAGCAACATAGACCGAGTAGACAGAAAAAATAGATCAAGTCGACAGCAATATACAGTAGAACGAGTCGACAGCAAAATAGAACAAGTCGACAGCAATATACAGTAGAACGAGTCGACAGCAACAGAGATTTCAACTACGAGACAGAGCATCCGCCAACACATTATCAGACCCCTCCTTATGCTTTATGCTGAGGTTATAATTTTGCACTATGAGCGCCCAACGCATGAGGCGCTGATTGTGGTTGTACATCCGCGACAGAAAAACCAATGGGTTGTGGTCGGTGTATACTACCACTGGTAATACGCTCGAACCGACATACACCTCAAAATGTTGCAACGCATACAACATAGCCAAAGTCTCCTTTTCAATAGTGGAATAGTTTAGTTGATGTTTGTTAAATTTCCGGGAGAAATAACAAACCGGGTGACTGACACCATCGTGATCTTCCTGTAATAACACCCCTCCAGCTCCCACCCCGCTGGCATCCACCTCCAGCTGGAACGGCAGGGAGAAATCTGGAGCAGAGAGAACAGGGGAACTGCATAAGAGAGCTTTAACACTATCAAATGCATTTTGGCAATCAGCTGTCCAAATGAATGGTTTGGACGGGCTACACAGGCTAGTGAGAGAAGTGACGACAGAAGAAAAGTTCCGGCAAAAACCACGGTAATACCCAGCCATCCCAAGGAATCTACGCAATTCCCGCCTAGTAGTAGGCACTGGAAAAGTTGTGATTGCAGATATTTTTGCATCCACCGGACGCACTTGGCCTTGTCCTACCTGCTTACCAAGATAGGTAACCGTAGCCTTGCCGAACTCACACTTGGCAAGGTTAAGGGTCAGGGAGGCTCCAGCCAAGCGGTCAAAGACAGTTTGCAAGGTTGTCATGTGGTCACGCCAGTTGGTCGAATAGACAACCAGGTCATCGAGATAGGCATTACAATTTGGAACACCAGCCAGGACTAGGGTCACCAGTCGCTGGAAAGTGGCCGGGGCATTACGCATTCCAAAAGGCATTACAGTATATTGCAAAAAATTGTCAGGAGTAACAAACGCAGAGATTTCCGAGGCACGGGGGGTCAAAGGGACCTGCCAGTAACCCTTTAACAAATCTAGTTTGCTAACATAGGTGGCAGATCCAAGGTTGTCAATACAATCTTCCATGCGGGGCAGTGGGAAGGAATCAGGCACGGTGACAGCATTTACCTTTCGGAAATCAGTACAAAATCTAGGAGTTCCATCCGATTTGGGAGCTAACAAGCAAGGTGAACTCCAGGGACTGCAACTTGGCTTGGCTAAACCATGTTTTAACAAATAGTCAACCTCCTGTTGCATCATGGCCCTCTTGGTGATGTTAACACGGTATGCATGTTGCTTGATAGGCACAGCATTGTTAACTTTAATATCATGGGCCAATACAGAAGTACAGGAGGGAACATCACCAAACAGAGCCATGTAGGCCTGAATCAAATTTGTGATGTCCTCTCGCTGCTCCTCAGGTAAGTGTGCTAAGTGAGTGGGCAGGTTCAATAACATCTCAGTGTTGGACAATCTAGCACCCTGATGGGCTGCATTGCGCAACTCCAAGCCATCTACGTCCTCACCACTAACGTCAGGAGAGTCCGGAACTATTGGAGTTGAGGCAACAGCAGAGACGGCCAGTCCGGCTGTCTGGTCTGAGGTCTTCACCTGCACACTATCTCTGGAAAAATATGGTTTAAGCATATTGATGTGGCAAACACGAGAGTGACGTTTACGATCAGGGGTGCGAACCACATAGTCTGTATCACTTATCTTCTTGTCTATTGCATACGGTCCGGAAAAACGAGCGGAAAGAGCAGAACCAAGGATAGGTAACAGGACTAGAACCTTATCACCTGGCTGGAAAGATCGAGAAACAGCTTTCTCGTCATAGTGCCGTTTCATAGTTCTCTGGGAAGAAGAGAGCGCTTCTTTTGCGAGAGAGCACGCCTGATGCAGTCGCTCTCGAAACTGGCTAACAAAATCTAGCACATTAGTGGGTGTGCTGGCACCCTTTGACATGAACCGTTCTTTAAGAACTTTCAGAGGCCCTCTAACAGTGTGCCCAAAAACGAGCTCAGCAGGACTGAAACCAAGAGACTCCTGTATGGTCTCTCGCGCAGCAAATAGAACAAGGGGGACACCCTCATCCCAATCTTTCTCTGTGTCTAAGCAATATTTACGCAGCATGGACTTTAAGGTCTGATGCCAACGTTCTAGAGCCCCCTGAGTTTCAGGGTGGTAGGCACTGGACACTATATGTCGGATACCCAGGGACTGTAACACTTGCTCAAATAACCTAGACAGGAAGTTGGTGCCTTGGTCCGTTTGTACTACCTTAGGCAGTCCAAACGTGGAGAAGAACTTCGTCAAAGCCTTAATTATTACAGGCGCTGTAATTCTGCGAAGAGGGATAGCCTCAGGGAAACGGGTGGCGGTACACATTATTGTCAACAAAAACTGATTGCCGGCTTTGGTCCTTGGCAACGGACCAACACAGTCAACTATGACATGTTCAAATGGTTCACCGACCGCTGGTATAGGACAGAGGGGAGCAGGTGGAATTACCTGGTTTGGCTTTCCGGTGATCTGACAAGTACTACAGGTACGACAGTACTGTGCTACATCGGACTTCAAACCGGGCCAAAAGAAATGTTGAAGTATTCTGTTGTACGTTTTAGTGACTCCCAAGTGTCCAGACCAAGGGTGGTCATGGGCCAAGAACAGTACATGCTGACGATAAACTGCAGGGACAACAATCTGATAAACAGTGCTCCAGTCTGGTACCTGATCTGGTAGCCCTATCTCCGATTGTGCATGCTCTGCCAGTCTAGTACCATGGGACCTCCATGTACGCATCAAAACTCCTTCATCCACAAAATAAGAATGCAACTCTCTCCTCTGTTCCGTTTCAAGAGAAGAGAAACATTTTGCAAGAGAAGGGTCAGCCTTCTGGGCAGTAATTAGCATTTCACGAGTAACGGGTAACTTCAATGCGTCGGAACTAGTTACAGTTGTCTGTGGGGGTACCTTACTATGAGTCGGTGGTTTGTCAGCGGTATCAGAAGTTGGAGCCAGCAACTCCTCCCTGACAAAGGCTGAAGCAAAAACAGAGTCAGACAAATTAATTTCATCACCTCTCTTTTTCAATTGAGCCCGAGTGACAACACTTGCAGAAAAAACTTCAGGGAAGTTCTGTGACAAGTCATCAGGCAGAGAATCTGTGTCTGGGTGATCCAACACTTCCAGCACAGCGTTCACCTGTCCTCCAGCTAAATCATTTCCCATGATAAAGGAAATGCCTTTCACTGGCAAGGAAGGTCTCACCCCTATTTTAAAGAAACCAGTGACCAAATCAGATTGTACATGAATACAGTGTAACGGGGCTGGCACGAAACCCATCTCAATACCTTGAACCAGGACACTAGAACCACAGGAAGATTTCTCAGACAGAGGTAGTACATCAGAGAGGATAAAGGATTGTGAGGCTCCAGTATCTCGTAAGATCTGAACTGTACACTGATCTTTTGGATCCCCTGTCAAGGAAACTAAACCCTTGGAAGTAAATGGCCTGAAACAAGGATCGAGAACATCCTGATCATTGTGCATCTGTTGATCGGAATCAGGTGCCATTTTAATCAGACCAACCCCTTTGGGTTGCCTAAAGTTCTGAGAGGACGGTTGCTGCTTACGTTTCAATGTTAAACAGTCAGAAATAACATGACCAGATTTATGACAGTAGTAACATGTCCGCTCCTCTTTTGAGCGTGGAGGTGACATTCTTGGTCGGGGGTGTGTGAATTCTGAATGGTTGGGGACAGAAGGTCTCTGAGAGAAATCATGGGGGGGAAACGAGTCACGCCTATCAACAAACACAGTTTTATGGGTTAGCGCAAACTCATCAGCTAATACAGCAGCTTGCTGCAGAGTGGACACTTTCTGCTCACTCAGGTAAATTACAATACGCTCTGGCAAACGATTCTTAAACTCTTCTAATAGAATGAGTTCTCTGAGAGAGTTAAGATCTGAGGCCTTGCTTGCTGCACACCATTTATCAAAGAGAGTTCCCTTCTCTCTAGCAAACTCTACAAAGGTCTGGTTGACAGCTCTCTTGTGACTGCGAAACCTCTGCCTATAAGCTTCGGGCACAAGCTCATATGCACGAAGGATGGCAGCCTTCACAGTATCATACAATAGACTATCTTCTAGGGAAAGTGTTGAACAAACCTCTTGGGCTTTACCAGTCAATTTGCATTGAAGCAACAAAGGCCAGACCTCTCTTGGCCAGCGCAATGAAGCAGCAATACGCTCAAACACATTAAAATAAGTATCAACTTCTGTCTCTCGGAACGGAGGCACCAAAGCAATGTGTTTACCTATATCAAAAGTGTGTGATGAATAAGCTGTGGAGGAGGACATACCCGGGCCTTGTGGAGGAGTCGGTGTAGCAGAGTTGGATCCACTCCTTAGGACTTCCAGCTCCAACCTCCGCAGTCTGAGCTCTTTTTCCACTTCATGCTCAAGCTCCAACCTACGAATGTTAACAGCCCTTTCATTTTCTGCCTCAAGCTCCATTCTACGAAGCCGATACTCCGCCTCACGTGCTTGTGCCTTCTCTTGAGCCTCCATCTGGAGACGTGCTATTCTAACCTTGACCTGGGCCCCTTCTCGAGACCCAGTTGACACAGGAGAGGTCAAGTGAAAATGTGGCAATGTGACGTTCACACCTGCCTTTTCAGCACCCTGGGCTTGCTCCTCAGAAGGCGGTGCTTCTGTAGGTTCACCAGGAGGACTTGCATGTTCATCAGAGACCACAGGTAAAACAAGCGTCCCCTGCTCCAACAGCTTATCTACCACAAGACACCTGATATCCTGTTTAAGATGCTTTTGTTGAACCGAGAGTTGAAAATGTGTGGCAATCTCCACTAAGTCTGCTTTGCGGCAGCTATCTAGCGCTTCCCAAGTAGGATTGCTCAAGAATTTCCCCAGATCAAAAGTACTAACTGCCATTATTTTTTCTTACACAAATGCCATTTTTACACAAAGTAATTAATAACTATACAAGTGTAAACAAACACAGTTCACCAAATCCATCAACCAACAATTGAACACGGGTTATAAAATCCCGGACGAGCCCCCATTTATGTTACGACCCCTGTGTGTCTAAGGGTAAAGGGCTGTAACATAACAGTTGGTTGACAGAAAAGATGGACCACGTTTGTAAACAACAATGATATTTATTGGTAAATGCAAAGGAAGCACATGTAGCTCAGGGGTGAGCCCAGGCCAAAACAACAAACAAACACCACTATACTCCAAATAAACCCAATCTAATCTATGGTAAAAGAAATTACATTACCTAAACTACTCTTACCTAACCAAAACAGGAGAAAACAATATCCAAAGGAAATGGCAGCTCACCCCATCTGTGCTTCCTGAGAAAGGAGGAGAAAAACACATTAATGATACATACAACAAAATGGAAACATAACAAAACAATCTATAGGTAACAATGCTCTCTCTGCGGCCATACAATCACAAAGGCACTTTCACTATTACAAAGGCCTATAAACAAAAAGGGATATTATCAAAGTACAATGCCACAAAATAACACTAGGCCTAGCCTCATGCCAGAGAGAGAGAAAGACCTGAAGGGAGAAAGCCATGTTTTAACAGGTGTGGGGTGATCCATGATTGGGGGGTGTGGATTGAGTGTTGGAGTCTGGAAAGCCAACCACCAATCACTGCTGTGTTGCAATAATGGAAGGATTGGCCTGGCAGGGACCAATGGGGAAGGGAACAATGGCTGGAGGGAGGAAACAAAGTGGAGAACACACACACATGGAGACACACACTGGGGAATATATACATTGGGATGTAACACCAGTATTTAAAGTACATAATCGGTAGTGGTTTAATGATACCATACTTATCAATACAGTCAGGGAATTGTACCCCTCAGTTAAAATTGGTCCTTCGAGCCGGAGGGTAACTAGTGTAATATTAATATAGTGTTATTAATATTGAAATGGCCTATGATGAACACTCCACGAAACGGTCCTCCTAACGTAGAACGCCCGCGGCGCAGACGACAGACACCTCAGTACTTAGAGGATTACGCTGTCAGTCAACTACCTAGCCTTCTACAAACGGTAAACGCGGTAAAAGTAGAAAGTAAAATCATGTCTGACCTTAACGACCAGGTTACCCTGACCACAGAGGCCCTAGTGGGTTCTAATGTAACTGACCAAGCTCACGGTGGGGACCAGGAGGGAGCTGACATGCCTTTACCCCCCGCCAATACCGAAGAAGTAGTCCCCGACCAGCCCCGGGAGGAAGACAACCCTACAGAGAGAGAACTCTGCACGGAAGAAGAGGAGGAGAGCGCCGAGGAAATAGAGCTCCGGGACTCCCCAACGAGTACCGCCAGGAGCGGCTCACCTCTACAACCGTCTTCCCCCAGCCAAGCGGAGAGAATGCTATCACAGGCGTTCCTCGTCAGCCTGACAGCCTCTACTGAACGCGATCGACTTCAGGGTGAACGCGATCGACTTCAGGGTGAACGCGATCGACTCCAAGCACAGACGCTTAGCGAGCGCGAACAACTCCAAGCGCAGCAACGGAGCGAAGAAGAGCGCATACGCCTGGAGATGAGACGCCTTCAGACGGAAGAGAATATGGCAAGAGACCGGGCCGACGCCCAGCGCGCCGCTGCCGGTGCCCAAAGAGAAGCAGATCTCACCAAGCGCGAAGCCGAGCGCGACAGACTACAAGCCGAGCGCGACAAGTTACAAGCGCAGCTAATGGAGCAGCTGATCCTCAAGGCAACACCCTCTCCCTCCGCCAGGGGTTCAAGGAACTCGTCGAGACAACAGTCAAGGGCAGCGTCTCCTAACCGAGCAAGCGACCCTGAACTTGACCAACAGACCAAGCCTATACCCCCCGCAGACCCCCTTCCCAGACCGGTCCAAGCGAGACCCAGCTACAAGGAAGGAGCGGCATACACTGCGGAGAAGCTAAATAAACGACTACAGGATCTAGAGGACCTGATAGAAGAAGAAGAGGGAGAGGAGGAGAACCAAGCCCGACGACAGCACAGTACTCCACCGGACCAGGAGGTCCAGTACAGCCCAGGCTATACCCCCACGGCGCTGCGCTACAGACCCCCGACTCTATTCACGGGTGAGCACGACGCACGACCAGCCCCGAGGAATAGCACCTGGACCAGCGGGCCATGGTACCCTGCCGGTACCAGCCCACAGAGAGGCGCAAGAGGAGACTCGCCTAGGAGGTCTCTCCCCCAACGCTCGCCGATGTATCAGCCATCCACGGCGTCATACATTGCCACACCGACGTTTCCAGACTTCACCTATGAGAATCGAGCACAGTACACGGAGCTCCGGATGTGCTTAGAGACAATGATGGTGGATGTCGCTGATGAACGCCACAAGTATGCAATATTACTGAAGCACCTGAAAGTACCGCGAGCGCACAATATAGCGCTAGCCTATGCCACCTCTACGACCCCATACACCGCGGCTCTAGCAGCGCTGGACCAGAGATATGGACGTATATGGGATTACGTAATCCAAGAGATAAGGCATATTGATCGCCTACCCCCAGCAACAGACAATCGCTCATTAGACGACCTGTCTATAAAAGTGCAGTCCCTGGTAGGGATGCTGGGAGCGCAACGGGAAAAGGGTATGCACGAGCTATACGCCAACTCTAGCGTCGAGAGGATTTTAGAGAAGCTGCCACCCGCCAGACAAGAGCGCTTCAGGCGGCAGAGAGACCACCGTGATCCTAACGGTCCCGAACCATCCCTCCTCGATCTAGCCGACTTCCTGGCGAGAGAAGTCAGCAGCTTACGACTGGATACGTTCGTGCGGAGCACACCAAGCTCCAGAGAGGGACCCAGGAGAATAAACGATGGAAGAAGATCGGTGACTGTCATGCACCAATCAGAATCAGTACCGAGCAGTAAGAACCACAGTACCCCCTCGAGAAAAGAGAAGTGGAAGATGGTGTGCCCGTACTGCGAGAAGGAACACTGGCTGTCACAATGTGACCTGTTCACAAAGATGAATGCAGAAGAAGTGAGTCAATGGATAAAGTCCAACAGGCGCTGTTACCGATGTGCGCGCAGTCACATGGCAGCCGAATGCCGCCTAAAGAAGAGGTGCAGTCGGTGTGACGGAGCCCATCTAGATGTACTACACGACAGTAACAGAAGAAAGCCTGCACCTGCACCATCGAGCAGCACCAAGGCAAGTGTCATGTACATTGACCCCGCCAGCAGCAGCGGCGCCCAAGTGCTCTTAAAGGTAGTCCGTGTCACATTGAGCTACCAAGATAAAGTCATGGACACTTACGCCGTCCTTGATGACGGGTCAGAGAAGACCCTTCTGCTCGCGTCCGCTGCGGCCCAGCTGGGACTGCGGGGGAGCGAGAACCAAATGACGATTCGGACAATAAGAAGAGATTTAAAGACGATAAAGGGCGAGAATGTCTCCTTCACTATCGCAGCAAGCGGGCAGCCAGAGCGACGGTATAGGATTACAAATGCTTTCACCAGCCAAGAAATAGGACTATCGCAGTACACCTACCCCATCGCCAAGCTGATGGATAAATATGTGCACCTGCGTCAACTACCTATCCCGCTCATAGACGGCGCCACCCCGACCCTGCTGATAGGCTCCGACCATGCAGACCTCATAGTCCCGATAGACCGGGTCCATACAGGACCCCGAGGCTGTCCTGCAGCAGTCGAGACCCGCCTAGGATGGACACTACAAGGCCCCCTCGCTAAACCTCTTAACCGAACAGCAGCCACTAGCTGCCTCCACTCCAGAGTGACAGAAGAAGACACCACTCTCCTGCAGCATGTCGAGAGGCTATGGACACTAGAGACAATGCCCTTTAAGAACGAAAAGAAAGACATTCGTTCTAAAGAAGACATTTACGCCATAAACCTCCTCGAGCAAGGGACAAAGAGAGTCACAGTCGGCGGAGTGATGAGATACGCAACTCCACTCCTGAGGCGAGAAGGAATGCCCACCTTTCACGCCAAGAAAGAAGCTACGGAGCGGTATCTATTGAACACAGAGCGGCGCCTAGCCAAAGACCCCGCTCAAGAGAGTGTGTACCGCGCTGAGATTGAGAAGCTAATCACAGCGGGACACGTGACAAAGATTGACATTAAAGAGGCCGATCAGACGACCGAATCATGGTACGTGCCGCACCACAAGGTCCACCACAACGGCAAGGATCGCATTGTGTTTAACTGCAGCTACCAGATCGGATCCCAAAATCTGAATAAAGAGCTCTTGCCCGGCCCCACACTCGGCCCCTCTCTACTAGGCGTGCTACTACGCTTCCGCCAGGACAAGGTGGCTATCAGCGGGGATATCAAAGGGATGTTCCTGCAGGTGAGACTAGTGGAGGAGGATAAGCCCCTGCTGCGGTTCCTATGGAGAGAGAGGATCGGAGATGAGCACCCAGCCATCTACCAGTGGGAAGTCCTCCCCTTCGGAACCACATGCAGCCCGTGCTGTGCTACATTTGCACTACAGAAACACGTCGCAGAGGACCCAGCAGCAGATGAAGAGGTCCGACACAGTGTGAAGAACAGTTTCTACGTGGACAACTGTTTACAAAGCGTTTCGACTCAAGAAGAAGCCAAGGCTCTCCTAATCAAGCTACGCGCCTCCCTGATCAAAGGCGGCTTTGATCTCAGGCAGTGGGCCAGCAGTGACCCGCACGTATTGCGCAGCCTCTCCCCCGCGGACAAGGCTGCCAGCAGCGAGACCTGGATGGCGACCATCCCAGGAGAAGCCCAAGAAATGACACTAGGATTAGTCTGGCGCTTCAAAACAGACTCGCTCCACTATAGACACAAACCCCTGACCACGGAGCAGGGAAGGTCGACGGCGATACCGACCACCAGACGGAGTGTGTACAGAACACTCGCCAGACAATATGACCCGTTGGGATGTATTCTACCTTACACCACCAGGGCAAAGATGATTGTACGAGCACTATGGGACAAGGACCAGGGCTGGGACGACCCAATACCCGCACACCTTGCCTCCACATGGAGAGAGTGGGAGACGGAGCTCCGCTCACTCCCAGGCGTCAATATACGCCGCAGCTACTTCCCACCCACAGTGAGGCCAGAGACATGCAAGATGGATCTACACGTCTTCAGTGACGCCTCCGAAGTAGCCTATGGATCGGTGGCCTACTTGCGTGCCCAAGAGAAGGGAGGAGAGATACACACTGCTTTCATCCTGGCTCGCTCAAGAATAGCCCCACGAAAGCAACAATCTATCCCGCGTCTAGAGCTCTGCGCAGCCCTAGCAGGAGCGCATCTAGCCACGTTAATCCAACGTGAACTCACCATTCCGGTGCACAGAACAATCTTGTGGTCAGATTCCACGACAGTACTCACATGGATCAAGTCTGATTCATGCAGATACAAAGTCTTCGTGGGAGTCAGAGTCACCGAGATTCAAGAGTTAACAGAAGCAGCGAACTGGCGGTATGTGGACACCAAACACAACCCAGCTGACGTCATCACCCGGGGAATGTCCCTAGATGACCTCACCCGTCGCAACATCTACAGTGACGGACCAGAGTTCCTCAAGCTCCCGGAAGAAGAGTGGCCTACGCCCACCCCACGGGAAGCGAGTAAAGAGGAGGCTGAGAACAAGAAACCTATGTTCTGTGGACTGAGCACAGTCGCCTCCACAGACCCCAACATAGATGATTGCATTACCCTACAGAGTGCGCAGCTAAAGACATTCCTGTGGCACCACCCAGAGATTCAGTCCACCACTGACATTTCAGCAGCTGACTACGAAGAAGCAGAACTTCTTCTACTACAACGAGCCCAGAGCGACTCGTTCCCCGATGAGCTAGACTGTCTACAGGGAGGAAAGCCCGTCCCATCAGACAGCAGACTGCTCCACCTGGCACCCGAGAGCGACGCCCATAATCTCATCAGAGTGGGTGGTCGTCTGCGGAGAGCCCCCGACCTACCGGATGACGTTAAGTACCCGATAGTCTTGAACAGCCGACACAAGGTCACAGAGCTGATCATAAAGAAATACGACGAGGATGTACACCACGCAGGAGCAGAGAGAGTCTTCGCGGAGATCAGACGTCGCTATTGGATACTTCAAGGAAGAGAAGCAGTGCGACGCTTCCAGCGAACCTGTCTAGACTGCCGAAAGTGGCGCGCGCAGCCCAGCATACCCCGGATGGCTGACCTACCTCCCTGTCGCCTCCGACTCGGCGACAAGCCATTCCACTCCACAGGCATGGACTGTTTTGGCCCGTTGTATATAAAGAAAGGAAGAGGAACCGAGAAGCGGTGGGGTGTTGTATTCAAATGCATGACCACCAGAGCGATACATATCGAACTCCTTCCGACCATGAGCACAGACTCATTCCTTATGGCCTTCCGAAGATTCACATCACGGAAAGGAAAACCGTCTACATTGTTGTCTGATCACGGGACAAACTTCAAAGGCGGAGAAAGAGAGCTGAGAGAGAGCTTCCAAGCTATGGGCCCAGAACTTAAGACCCACCTCGCTCCATCCCAGATTGACTTCCAGTTTAATCCCCCGAACGCACCCCACTTCGGTGGAACCTGGGAACGAGAAGTACGTTCAATAAAGACAGCCCTGTACGCCGTGCTTGGGGCCCAGACCGTGGCGGAAGAAGTCCTAATGACAGTCCTCACGGAGATCGAGGGAGTATTGAACTCAAAGCCCCTCGGTTACGTCTCAAGTGATGTAGCAGATGTCGACCCAGTCACCCCCAACACACTCTTGATGGGGCGGCTGGATCCCGCGCTACCCCAGACAATGTACAGGCCTGAAGAAGCGAACGGCCGAAGAATGTGGAGGTACAGTCAAGTACTGGCTGACAAGTTTTGGAACAGCTTTCTACTCCACTACCTACCGTCTCTACAGACCCGCCAGAAGTGGGTAAAAGAGAGAGACAATTTGACAGAAGGAACAGTCGTCATGATTATCGACCAGTCACTACCCAGAGCTATGTGGCCGGCTGGCCGCGTAAGCAAAGTGATCACCGGTGCCGATGGCAAGGTCCGAGCAGCTGAGGTGCTCGTCCAAGGGCGAACTTACACACGACCCGTGGCGAGGCTAATAGAACTGCCAAGACTCCCAGACACTATCGATGACGACCATGACCCCACGACTTTGTAAGTTGACTGACCCTTACAGCGGACCTTGAGTGGTAGACAGTGCGGTTAATCTGTCTCTGCTTAGCTAATTAGGTGGGACTAATTAGGGGGCGGCTGTTGTGAAGGATCAGATTAAACCGAATATATATATTTATTTATGGATATATATTTAATAGTATTTGTATATCGTTTGATATCCCTTGTATATTCCTTGTACATATACACTGAATATCCCTTTAGTCTACTAACAGCCCATAATAGTTTCATTCTACCATTGGACAAGAACCTGGCGCCAGCAGCCAAGCCCCTTGGTTCAAGTTCAATCGTGCCGACGAACATGTCGTTACAAGCCCGGTTCCGCGTAGGAATACGTCTGGCGAAATACGAATGGTACTATTTGTTCACAGCGCATATATATATGGCGCAAGTAAAGTAGAACTTTCTTTTAGTCCATTAGTCCTTTACCCTCCAACCTAGTAACAGACGTGAAGCCTCACCCACGACCCACGTGTGGTGCAGTATGGCCCACTTGGCCTCAGAATAGGCATTGAGACATCGTGTGGATTAATAGTTGAATTGTCATAGTTTGGCACTATACCGTCGAGTGGGACGTATTTCTATTAAGTTAATAATAGTCTATTATGTATGGTGCATCGTTCGGTTAGAGTTATAAAGTGAGCAGTACCCCCATCGTTCCTGGCGTTATCTAGAGTCTTAACCAGGCTGGGCAGACCACGTGTGGTGCTTTCATCCGAGGAGTTCTGGGCCAGGACGAGTGGACCTGTACATTGGATTACTTTACCCGGACGACGGCGAGCCCTACACGGCTTGGATTATCTACATGCTTTGGGTGCTTTGATTATGCCATGGATAACAGCCAACACTGCTGAGTGTTGGAACTACCCCCGAGAGGAGTCCAGGTGAGACGGCGCTCTACCCCGAGTGAGGTCGCCTCACGTCTCTTCGTTGTGGACCGGCAGCTACCGTCTACAAGAGGGCCCAGCTGTATTCATCTGTGGACCGAGGTTCTGTGGGCACCATGTTCAGCACTCTGAATTCTCCCAAGAAATCGTTGGCCAGATGGGATATCGCCGGCGGCTCTCCTAACCCCCCCCCCCCCTACTGACTTACAACCAGCGGGACCCCCCCTTTAGTGTATCCAGCTATAATCATTTAAGTACCATCGCTATAGTTCCCTAAAGAACCAGGTTGTATACTTGCTCCCTGCGTAACCAGAGATTGGACATTCAATGTTGATTTGCCTACGAATACTCATTTGCCTTACAAGTGCATTCAAATCATAAATGTCATTAAGTGAACGTTGTATATACCCTTTGCTATATAAAATATTCGATTTATACATTTGTGTGGACTTCGTTTCATCAGGTGGGAAAGTGTTCATCATATCTATATCATGTACTGTGTGGCCAGTATTTAAAGTACATAATCGGTAGTGGTTTAATGATACCATACTTATCAATACAGTCAGGGAATTGTACCCCTCATATTATCTACGCTGCGCATGCGCGCACTCATACCAGCATGGGGGCGAAACTAGCGTAGATCAGTGGCCAATCAGAGCAACGCGGAAGGACAAGCCACTTGCCTAAAGCATAGACGCTGAGGGGACACATGATGCAAGGCTTCGGACACATTGCAGCCAGCTTGTGGGAGGCATGGCCTAACAACGTTCGAGACAGGGGAAGGTAGAATTGGACAATACGAAATTGGGGACTGGAGAAAAATTGAAAAATGGGGAGAAAAAGTAGACAAAAAAAAAATAGTCAAAGACTTTCCATACAGTTCAATAAGTGTTCGAGAAGGGACAGGGCGAAGTAAAAAAAAATTATAAAACGTATCAAGCCCTGCCCCTTCCTTACAATATTTTGCATTATAATATAATACAAATAAAAATAATAACAAATAATGAAAAATAAAATAAAAGTACAGTTTTTTATATACAAATATCCAAATGAGGCTGTCACATTACTGCTCAAGCTCCTCTCTCTGTGTCCATAAGTGCTTGTTTATAGCTGTCTTTAAATTTTTTGATATTATTGCTTGATTTTATACTCACATCCAGATCATTCCAGAGAGATACCCCACAAACTGCAATGTACATGCTTTTAAGAGTACAGTAGTTTTTTTTTTTTTGTATTTTTTTTTTAATTATTTTTTAAACAAACATATAAACAAACATGACAACACACGATAAGATATACAAGCATTATTAACAGTGCACATCCAATGAAATCACCATTTAGTTAAATGTATTATACAGGATATACCCCTAATACCTGCTATCTAATACCCTACACACATATGCTCTAGCTCGTACCCCCCCCTCCCGGACCCCCCATTGGATAATCCATTCATTATCCCTCGCTCCTAACCAGACACTACCATTATATGCTAGCTTTTATTCTCTCCACCACTTCTAACCACATTGTCATTTTGGATTCATTGAGACCCAAAATTCTTGCTGTAGATATTTCTTGATAAATCACATCGAGATATGTAATAATCCAGACCTTTCGGCAAATTTTTTCCGGTTGGAACCATCGTGATGCTATCAGCTTTTTAGCCACTGTGATACCCGATAAAACCAATCTCTTTAGCTGTGGATCTACTGCACACTCAAAAACATCATTCAGCAGTAATACAGAGGGGTGTACAGGTATATTCAGAGTTAAGAGATTTGATAATTGCTGGGTCACCTCTTTCCAGAATATCTTAACTGGTGGGCAGTCCCAGTACATGTGCATAAATGTTCCCTCGTCCCCATTTGTGCATAAGGAGCATTTGGAGTCTTGTTTAAGACCCATTCTGTTCAGTCTTATAGGAGTCAAGTATGTCCTGTGAATATAGTTAAGATTGATTTGTTGATGGTCCGGGTTCCTTGATGTAAATCGAACATATGCCCAGGCTTCTTGCCAATCAAAATCTTTTTCCAGGTCTGGTATATCCCTCCTCCAGACTGAGTCTAGGTGGAGGGTTTCATACGAGGACGTTAGTAATTGATGATAAAAATCTGAAACAAAACCTCTCGATGTCTCTCTTTCATAGAGGAATTTGTGGTATCTGTGGTGTTCAATTGGTATCTTTAATGGAACACCGTGAGCCTTCAAACATAACAATAACTGTGCGTAAAAATAATATGTGGACTCGGTGAAATTACATTTTTTGCGTATTTCTTCATAACTACAAAAACCCTGTTTGTTGAAAACATCACCTAATGAGTGTATGCCTTGCTTTTCCTATATAGGGAATCTTATAGGTCGTTTTCCAATCAGGAGTGCATTGTTATTGAATAAGGGAGTATGATTATGCCATTTATGTGGGTTAGAATATTTTTTTTGTGTTTCACGCCATATCCGGATTGCATGAGTAATTATGGGGCCAAATTTCCGTTTGCATTGCTTAATTGATAATTTAGTGTATGCTATGTCCTTCAGTCTATGTGGAGATACTATATTTTCTTCTAAATTTCTCCAGGATACTATTGCTTGGGGATCAAACCATGTTGTCAATGGTCTTAAAGTGTACGCCTTAAAATAGTGGAAAAAATCTGGAAATGCCATACCACCATCTGCTTTGTTTCTCTGTGCGGTGGATCTTTCTATACGTGGTGGTTTGTTATTCCAAATAAATTTGTATGTGGAGGAGTGTAATTTTTTCCAGTAACCCTCTGGGTTTTGACCACCTGTCAAGGTCATCTTTGATTTTGTTTTGGATTTTTATGTAATTGTGCTTCACCGTTTGTCTTATGGTGGGGAATATTTCCACTCCCAAACATCTAAAGTGTTTTACCATAGGTATCTCTTCTGGGAGGGTTATATTTCTTTTTGCAGGGGCATTAAGTGGAAGGAAAGGCGACTTCGGCCAATTTATCTTAAATCCCGATACATTTTCAAAGTCCTCAATCAACTTGAGCAGATGAGGCAATGTGGTGTTGGGGTTTTGCATGAACAGTATTACGTCGTCCGCATATAAACTAATTTTATGTTGTGTGCCCTTGATTACGATTGGTTCTATGGATTGGGGGGGGGGGGTCTGCTGCTGATGGAGACTCAGTGTTCAGGGTAACAGAGCATGAGGTGAGGCGGACCTTTAAAAAAGTGAATATCAGGAAGGCAGCAGGACCGGACGGCATCCCCGGCCGCGTCCTAAAAGTCTGTGCCGACCAACTGGCCCCGGTATTCACTGACATATTTAACCTGTCCTTAGAACAGGCTGTCATCCCCACCTGCCTGAAGAAGTCCACTATTATCCCTGTACCCAAAAAATCCAAGCCTGCTTGCCTCAACGACTACCGCCCTGTAGCTCTCACCTCCATAGCCATGAAGTGCTTTGAGAAGCTAGTAAAGGGCTACATCTGCTCCTCCCTCCCCATCAACCTGGACCCCCTGCAATTTGCATACCGCCCCAACAGGTCTACGGAGGACGCCATAGCCCATGTGCTGCACACAGCAGCATCACACCTGGACAAGAGGAAGGGGAACTATGTGAGAATGCTATTCATCGACTACAGCTCGGCATTCAATATCATAGTCCCCTCCAAACTCATAGCCAAGCTCAGGGACCTGGGCTTGAACTATGACCTCTGCCAGTGGGTCTTGGACTTCCTGACGGGCAGACCCCAGGTGGTGAGAGCAGGCAACTGCACCTCCTCATCCATCACCCTCAACATAGGGGCCCCCCAGGGCTGTGTTCTGAGTCCCCTCCTCTACTCCCTGTACACACACGACTGTGTGGCTCAGCGGAGTAGCAACACAATCATCAAATTTGCTGACGACACAGTAGTGGTGGGCCTGATCTCTGCAAACGACGAGAGGGCCTACCTGGAAGAGGTCAAGGTCCTGGCGGGATGGTGCTAGGAAAACAGCCTCTCCCTGAACGTCAGCAAAACAAAGGAGATGATTGTGGACTTCAGGAGGTCGGGGGTCAAGGACTACTGCCCCCTCAGCATCGACGGGGCACTGGTTGAGAGAGTGAACAGCTTTAAGTACCTCGGAGCCCACATATCCGAGGACTTGACATGGACCACACACATTGACAGTGTTGTGAAGAAGGCACGACAACGCCTCTACTTCCTCAGGCGCCTAAGGAAGTTCCAAGTCAGTCAGAAGATCCTTAAGAACTTCTACTCATGTACAATAGAGAGCATCCTGACTGGCAACATCACCTCCTGGTTTGGGAATAGCACTGCACAAGACTGAAGCAGACTACAAAGAGTGACACGTTCAGCTGAACGCACAATTGGAGGGGGGCTCCCCACCTTCCAGAACATTTACAACAAGCGGTGCAGGGGCAAGGCTAAGAGAATCATTAAGGACTCCAGCCACCCGAACAACTGCCTCTTTGAACTGCTGCGGTCAGGCAAGCGATACCGGAGTCTCAAGGCGAGCACAGAAAGACTCAGAAGAAGCTTCTATTCCCAGGCCATCAGGCTGCTCAACGAACAATGAACAACACACAACAACCATCAAACGCACATAGCACACACATCCACACGCACACACTCACTTTAAACAAACACACTGTAGCACCCACTCCCCACACTTTATATTTATTGATAAAGGATTTGCACTACAACTCGTACACCTTACTGTAAATTGTACCTAAATTGTACCTCATCCCATTTCTGCTTTGCACTATATAGTATTGTATATTAGTACACTGCATAGTATATTGTATATTATATGGTAACTCAGTTACGTCTATTCTGCATCGAACATTGTACATATGTCTATACTGAACACTGTGACCTCATTTTCTACTTCTAATTTACATGCTATACTATGTTATTTGATACTTATCTTGTCTAGCATAGTCTCTGGAGCGTAACATTAAGAAGCATTTTGTATAAAAGTATTCTGTACTTCTGTATGACAACTATTAAAGAAACTTGAACTTGAAACTTATATATTGTGCTAAAGGCTCTAATGATAGATCGAATCGTCTGGGACTAAGAGGGCAACCCTGTCTAGATGAGCGTGATACCGGAAATATTCCGGAGGTGATTATACCTGTTGTAATCATGGCCGATGGGTCTTTGAATAATACTTTAATCATATCAATGAAACCTTTACCTAACCCCATCCTTTCTAATACTGCCCATAGATACGACCATTCCAACCTGTCAAAAGCTTTCATTGCATCCAGGGACAGCATCGCCTTAGGCGTGGTGTCGTCCTTGTCAGCATCTAGTACGCGCAGTAATCGTCTTATGTTATCAGTGATCAAGCGGCCTCTTATGAAGCCAGTTTGGTCCGGATGAACTAAAGACGTCATATGCTTTTGTAATCTGATGGCTAATACCTTAGAGTTTGATATCGGTTCTGATGAGGCTTAAGGGTCTATAACTACCGCACTCGGTGGGGTCTTTGTCTTTTTTAAGGAGGACTGTTATGAGTGCAATATTGTCGTTCTTATGGAAGTTCCCCTCCTTGACTGAGTATAAAATCATATTTAGTAATAAGGGTCCAATTATGTCCCAACAACAGTAGGTTGTTTTAAAGCTAATATCCCTCTAAAATTATAAACACTCTCTCTAGCCATGAATTATTTTTAATGTTGCTTGGTAATTTGTTTTTTATTGCCAGAAACATAATTTGTGCAGTTTTGAATTTGATTAAGTCCATGCATTTTTATGTTTGACTCTTTACAAACAGACTATTTGTGTGATCAAATATCTTGATGTACTATCCATATGGCCCTTTTTTTGCAGTGTGCATATGTTTTGTAAGTTGCTTTTATAAGTATTTCTCCAAGTTTCAACACAATATGATAGCTATGGTACAATGACTGTATATAGAGTTTTCTGATTCAGGATATATCTGGTCTTGCCCAGGTTTCCAGCAGAGTTTGTGGTCTATTAAAACCCCTAGAAACGTGTTTGTATAATACTCTCTAAATCTTTACATGATCAATTTCCAGTTGAGGATCATGTTTTTTATTATTATTCTTATCTTATTTGTGTCTTTGAGAACTGTGATAGCAGGGATACCGGTCTATAATTGGTAAATAAATGCTTGTCTCCAGCTTTAAATAATGGTATAACCTTTGCAATTAAATTGTTTTGAGGGAATGCTCCCATTTTGAATGACAAATTGAATATATGAGATAGTGGCTCCACAATCCTTATATATATGTTAATATGTTTTACCAGAGACATATCAATGTCATCCCCATCTGTGGATGTTTTATACATGCATTTGTTTACCATATCAATAATGTCCTCTTTCTCTACAGATCCCAAATATATTGAAGCAGAGTTTCTTTCTCCACAATCTTCCACCGCAAAAGTCTTCCCAGTATTGACTATTTCATTGGCTAGTTTTAGTCCCACATCAACAAAAAAGTTGTTAAACTTATCCACTACCTCATTTATAAGAGTAATTTTTCTGTAATTTTCTGTAAAATAATCAGGGAAAGCTAGGTTGGTTTGTTTATTTCTAATAATACTATTTAATATGTCCCATATTCCTCAGGCACCAACCCGGAAATATACTTTTGGATATTGCAACTACTACAGAAAAACGTGAGTACACAAGTTCAAGTTCAACTCAAGTTCAGACCTATGTTACTCTATTTCATTAGCACTAAACGTGAATTTTCATTATTATTGTATAAAGTATAGTATTTTGGTTTGCAAAAAAAGTATGCAGTCCTCAAAAACGAAAACTAAAATGGCCACTTTTGGGGGTGATGCTTAAGAGGTTAACATTATTTAAATTTGTATCTAATAATTTGGTATAATAATCCTTCTTGCATTTCCTCATAATACTAATTAGTTTGGTTTGTATTTTTTATATTTGAACTCAGCTTCTTTTGTTTTGTCTTTAATAAATATCATATATAAAGTATTCTTTTTTTTGCATGCATTTTGTATACCCTTTGACACCCACGGATTTTCTGAAAACTTGTTCTTATTGCTACACTGTTTCAGTGGGCAGTTTTTGTCATACAGGACTTTAAATGTGTCTAGAAATAACCCATAAACTTCGTCAACATCTGATTCATCACATATACTCTTCCAGTTGCATTGCAATAACTCATTTCTGAAAGCAGATATTGTTTCATCAGTTATTATTCTCTTGTACTTTGACTCCCTCCTCTTCTTATAATTACACTCTATACTGTCATATGAGTTACTGAATACAAATTACATGGGATTTGTCAATTGTAATCTGATTTGAATACTTTGGGATTACTTTTGGATTACTTGCACCATATACTCTTTTTCTCTTTAATCATCTCAACATTTGCAATCAACATTTGCAAATAAAATATTTATCATATTCAGCATTTACAGTTGGTCAAGTCAAATTACCCTTACAAAAACATTCTGGCATATACACGTCTACAGATGTACTGTATAGTTTATTCTGCTCAAGTCTTTAAACTTTCAAGTCTCTTTCAAGAAATCGACCTGGACTCGGTTCCTAGATTCCAAACAGAGTAATACAGCAGGACAACATATGAAGGTATAACAGGTAAATCTTTATTTGGAAAATGTATTGTACAAGTGAAAACACTGTGAGGACAGGGGAACAGGAAATCTCCTAATTTGGGGCTGCTTGCTGGTGGCCTGAACGCAGCGCATCCTGGTGACGTGGAACCCCACGTGGCCACAGCGCGGTGCAGCAGTCAGTAACATGGTTTGAGCAGTGCCCTCACCTACTGATGCTGAGCAGGGGTGACCAGAGCTCCAAAATGACAGGCATCCTTCCAACATCCACTGACACACAGAGGTAACAAAAGGGAACTTAACTGTCGGGTAGATGGTGGGTTGAGGAGCCCCAGATGAGTAGCCTCAGCACCTGCAGTGGAGGAGGATATGTATGGGTGGAGGACGAAGTTGGATTATGCAACTGAAGCCAAGTGCGCACTCATGTTCGGAGACTTCCATCAGGAATGGTCTGTAATGTTGACTGTGGGCTCCCATTATAAAGCCCAAAGGTGTGTCTCCATGCACCTATGAACAACTAGCAGAGAGCTGGGGAAGGTGCCCAGGGGTCGGCCATCATCATCACCCTAGGTCCCCCCTCCACATAATCGTTTGTCCACAGCTGCGCCCAATCACGTTTCAATTAGTCACTAATGTCAGAAATGGTTTGGGGACAGCTGTGGAAGAGACATCTTGCAACACAGTTCAAGCAGTTCATAGTTGCATCTCAGTTATGTAATAATTTACAGCGTGCATTTACTCCAATGGGGCGGGTAATCCAATGGGGGCATATTCCACAGTCTTTAGGTGTAATTTATTTTTAAAGAAACGTTAAAATTCCAATATACAGTATAGGAAAGGGGCTGTAGGGGGAGCCCTGGCTGTCCTATCAACCTGTGGCATTCACATAACGTTACACCTAGCCTCCCGAGCAGCCATTTATATGTGACCGGGGGTACAGTATGTATAAGTCTAGTTGAGACAGCCCAATTGGAAATGCACAGGTTGAGATCACCGCCATCACCGACTACGCAAACGATGTCCTTGTAGGGCTACCCAGCAATGCCCTGAACAGGCTTCAATACATACAAAATTCTGCTGCTAGGGTTCTCACTCACACCAAGTCCTGGCACCACATCACCCCCACCCTCATCCACCTCCACTGGCTTCCAGTCAAGTCACACATCAATTTCAAGATCCTCCTCATCACCTACAAAGTCCTTCACTCCCTTGCCCCCCGGTACCTAGCTGACCTCCTCCATCCCTACATTCCGCCCCGGAGGCTGCGGTCCTCTGACTCTGGTCTCCTCTCCATCCCCGCCACCAACATGCGGACTGTTGGTCCCAGAGCCTTCTCTGTTGCCGCACCCACCCTCTGGAACTCACTCCCTCCAAACATCCGTAGTGCTACTACATCCCTGCACTCCTTCAAATCCCAACTCAAAACCAACCTCTTCACCAAATTTGTAAATGACTGCCTGATTTCCCTCTTTTCTTTTCATTATTTTCTTTCCTTTTGTTTTTGTTGTTACATTGTTCCCTGATCCCTTTCCCTTAGCTGCCCCCTCCTGTTAAGCGCCTTGGGTCTCCTGAAAGGCGCTATATAAATCTAAGATATTATTATTATTGTGTGGCTGTCAGACTAGCCAGGGTGGGGGTTTGCCATATTTTTATCATAATAAAAAATGTGATCAAGCTTCCTTGACAAATGTAACTAGAATCTAATTACACGTTTTCAGAATGTAATCTGGGCTGTTTATAGTTACTTATTTTCATAATCTGATTACATAATCCTGATTACATGTAGTCAGTTATTACCCCAACCCTCACTGTACACACGCATATACACTCACTCACTCACTCACTCACTCACTCACTCACTCACTCACTCACTCACTCACTCACTCACTCACTCACTCACTCACTCACTCACTCACTCACTCACTCACTCACTCCAGACGGACGGACAGACAGACAGACAGACAGACAGACAGACAGACAGACAGACAGACAGACAGACAGACAGACAGACAGACAGACAGACAGACAGACAGACAGACATACAGACAGTTTCTTTCCATGCTGTATACAGGCTACGTTTTAGTCATTTACATGTTCCTCAATTTGCCATCTTCAATTACATCTCTCCTCTGCTGTGGTTTGAAGCCGCACGACCCAGGCAAAGGCTGATATAATAAACCTGTCCAGCTGGGATAGGCAGGTCTTACTCTATTAAAATGTTGGGAAGATTACATTTAATATGTAATCTATTTTAGATGACTGATTACCTGTTTAAAAGTCAATCAGTAATGTAATCTATTGGACTACAAGTACAACACCAACACAGTAATGTAGTCTGATTACTGGTTTAGGGATGCTCGATATTGGCTTTTTTACCGATACCGATATACCGATATTGTCCAACTCTTAATTTCCGATACTGATATCAACCGATACCGATATATGCAGGGTCCCCCCCCCCCCCCCCCCCCCCCAAAAAACTGAATAATTTCAGGTAATTAACATTACATATCTCTTGTCGTGTAATTAACACAACATTATGCATACTTTGACAATAAATAAAATAATAATTTGTTCTTACTTGCTTGCCTGGGTAAATAAAGGTTAAATAAATGTAAAGATTTAATAAAAATAAAATAATGTATATATTTTTTTAAACCGATACCGATATTTTCCGATATCACATTTTTATGCCAATATCGGCCGATAATATCGGTAGGCCAATAATATCGGACATCCCTAGTTGGGTTACTTTGTCTGCAAAGTCCACAACATGTGAAGTTGAACAGACTTATTCCAATTTGATTTGATCAAATGGATAGTTCTGACTTGGAAACCTAGCCCTATTTAAGATGATATTGATTGGTAGAGTCGGGGGCGAAAGTGGCTCGGGAGGTAGAGCTGTCATCTGATAATCCGAAGGTTCCCGGTTCGATTACCGCTCCTCCCGGGCAGACACTTAACCCTTAATTGCTCCTGATGAGCAGGTTGGGACCTTGCATGGTTACCTCCGCCGTCGGTGTGTGAATGTGCGAGTGAATGGGTAAAATGTGAGGAACAAATTGTAAAGCGATTTGGATAAAAGCGCTATATAAATGCAGCCACATTTACCATTTACCATTTAGAGTCCTTTCTCATTCATTCACTGTAGACCACACGTGGGACCAAGTCATTGTTTTGCAAGTCCCAAGTAAGTCTCAAGTCTTTACACTCATGTCCAAGTCAAGTCAAGTTCCAAGTCAAGATTTGCAATCCCCAAGTCAAGACTGGAAATTCCCAAATCAAGACTGGCAATTCCCAAGTGAAGTCCCAAGTCAAGACAGACAAGTCTCAAGCAAGTCACACGTCTGAAACCTTGGGTTTTGAGTCCAAAACAAGTCAGAATGAGTTCTTTACAAATGAAATGTAATAAAAAAAATGTAAGTCATTTAAAAATGTTAAAGCCAACAGAGTAATAGTTAGTAGTAGGCGTGTAACGATTCAACCTCACAACGATTCGATTCGATTACGATTCGTCAGGCAACGATTCAATGCATCATGAAATCTCTTCATTTGACCACGATTCTATTCGATTCTATTCGATTAATTTTTGATACATTTTGATACATCAGTTAATTCCCCAAAAAATGTTGAATACACAAAGGTGGCTGGGGGAACTGATTTAATAATAATAATAATAATAATAATAATAATAATAATAATAATAATAATAATAATAATAATAATAATAATAATAATAATAATAATAATAATAATAATAATAATAATAATAATAATAATAATAATAATAATAATAATAATAATAATAATAATAATAATAATAATAATAATAATAATAATAATAATAATAATAATAATAATAATAATAATAATAATAATAATAATAATAATGCAGGACCTGTTGCAGAGGTCTTTATTCGGCATGCAACGACACTCAATGTTTTAGTGGTACACACAGCGGTTAGTTTAGCACACACACCGGAACACACACGCATGCATTGTCTCTTTAGGATCGCAGATGCGATTCGTCTCTGCGATTAACCCATCCCGTCATCCTTCCCCCCCAAGGGCAGCCGGGAGCAGACAGGCGTCAACGTGAGCCGCGCCAGGGGACCAATCCAAGTGCTACTGTCCGTCTTCGTCAAGGACGCCACAGCGTTAGTGATCTGTTGTTGTGCATGTTTTTCCATTGGGTTTATCTTATCGGGGTGGAAACCCTTGCGAGCACGGGGAGAACATGCAAACTCCACACAGAAATGCCTGGGAGATACCCCACCTGGGTACCTGGCATCATGGAAACCTGGTCCCCAAGCGGGAATCGAACCCTGGACCTTCTTGCTGTGAGGCGACAGTGTTAACCACTACACCACCGTGCCGCATGAATGGACTATAGGTCAATAAAAACAATACATGATTAATTTAGATTATAATTGATTCTAACATATTCAAATCGATGCATCGAATCGAACACATTAGAATCTATGCATTTCGATTAATCGATGCATCGTTACACCCCTAGTTAGTAGGATATCCAATTCAGATGATTCTGCACCGACACACAACTTCCTCTCTGTACAACTTGATTGGCGGCTGATGGATTGGTTGAATGTGGAACTGTACTCAGGGAAATTATTTATCACATGTCATTGTAAAAGTGGAGTTGCAACTTTTTTTAAGATCTTGTTGAGTCTGCAGTCATGTGACTCTAGTCCACACATCTGCTATAGACACAAGAGGGCATCAAGGAATTTATTTTTATTTATTTCCCTCAGAAACAAACCATTTGATAATTATGACCTAAGGCAATATTTGCACATTCACATTCAACGCAACGGGAATTCTACTAAAACCATTGGCGTTTTGTCCCTGTACATGCTACTATTTTCAAATCAAATTTATATCATAGGTATTATGTTTCATCATGAATGCATGAAAGGGGGTGGGGGCGTTTCTGATTATTTGATTGCCAGTAACGTCATTCGTTATTACCACAACACACGCCGATCAGGGGGATGGATATGATAACCTTGCACGATCAAGCTGAAATTTACGTCAGATTGTCCTTACCTGTGGTCGGTGGTATTCCAAAAAGAATATTCCAATTATTTGATCGCCATCTGGTCCATCCTATGTCCATCTGGTCCACGACATAACCCACCACAACATATGGATCCCATTACTAGAAAAGTCCGTCCGGAGACATTTGAGTGTAGCACCCGGTCTGGAACAGGGTTTACTGCACTCTTGATACTGCCTACTAGCAGGATCTGGCCGGTACTGCACCTTCAGAGTCCCAGTATGCCTTTTAACACTTTGAATGCCATCCACGAGTTTTCTCGTGTTTACCCCCCGCGGGTTGAATGCCCACTCACGAGAATATTCGTTTGTTCTTTTTTTTTAATTTTTTTTTGCTATATGAGATCATATTTCATCAACCGAGTCTACCGTTGGAAATTCAGCTACCTCAGGCGCTCAGATGTGAAAAAAGCGCCCCCTATCGTCTCCCAGGTGGTAATTCACCCTTTTGGATTGAACTCAATGAAAATGAATGAGAAAAAAAAAAACGCACTCCACATTTTTCTTCAAGGAAAGTCCAGCTTCATGCTGGACTTTCAGAGCAGCAGGGAATTATGTGTTTTACAGTATACACGGTTGATCAATAAAAGGAGCGATTTTTTCGAATGGCGTCAGGAATTGGAATAATCCATTTGGATACCATCTGATCTCAGGTAAGGAATCTATGTTACCAGTCTAAGTCCTAGAGGCAAATCTTTCCTGTGACAAAATGGCATCCAATGTAATACAAAAAGTCAACCAACGAACTAGATTCTTGTACCGGATCTCCTCTCTGGTAAACAAGAATACCCTGAAGACTCTGGCAGGAGCACTCATTCAAGGGTACTACGACTATGCGTGCACCTCATGGTACCAAAGCACCTCAAAGGCGCTTAAAACAAAATTACAAACATCACAAAACAAACTGGTCAGACTACTACTTGACCTGAACCCCAGAACCCACCTCACCCCTGCCCACTTTGACAACCTAGGATGGCTTAGAGTAGACGACAGAGTACAGCAACTTGCAATGGGCCTGGTCTACAAGATACACTATACGACCGGGGTACCCATGTACATGTCAAAATACTTCCCAAAGGTCAGTGAATACCACAACCACTACACCAGAGGAAGCTCAACAAATCATGTAAAACCCAGATTCGGCTCAAACAAGGGACTAAACACGTTTCGCAATTATGCCACAACAATGTGGAACGCCCTACCCAAAGCTGTAAAGGAATGTGAATCACTACCCACATTCAAAACCGCTCTTAAAGAGCACCTACGGGAGGCTGCAATTCGAAACTGGCCACCGTAAATGCCCAAAACCCCCACCACCTCCTAATAGACAGTCTCCTCCCCACCGCATGTATATATTCCCTCCCCGCCGTATGTATATTTCTCTCCCACCCACCCACCCCCTCCTAATGTACAGTCCCCTCCCCATCATATATACTCTGTCAGGATCTAGGGGTAACAGTACTGTATATTTGAATACCGTTTATGTCACAAATGTATCAGTACTAAATACCTATATGTCCCTATGCCATAAATGTCATGTATGTTGTGTATGTCATAAATGTCTATATGAATTGAAAATGGGGGACCCTGATGGAAACAAGACAAACGTCTTTCTCAGGTCTGCATCCCCTTAACAATTGTATGTATTGAGCCGTACTGTATTGTACCCATTCTGCAATCTGTTAAATAAAGTTTTCATTCATTCATTCATTAAGGATAATCAGACCCGTTTTCACGGATATATAAGCTTTTATGTGATTATGTGATATGGCTGTTTGACTATGCGCGCCGTCAGGAAATAGGAGAAGCGATTTTCAGCGCGCGCCACGAGCGTGCATGCGTACACATACTATCGATAATCTAGCGTTTATTTGAAAACGATTCATAAATAGGCCGAAAAATTACAACGTTCTAGAATATTCCAGGAAAAGGCGATTATCAGGGAATCTCTTCTTTTTTCCGTGAAACAGAGTGCTTTTCAGAATGGTAGAACACGGAAATGAACCGATAAAAAAACAATCTGCTATGACAATGTTGACTGGAAAATGAGTCTTTGATAAGTGACGGGCAGATTAGACACATAGCCATAATTTAAAACATAGATTAGGCGATATTAACGCTAACATTGAAGTGGTTCTGGGCATTCAAGGGACTAATAAGGAATTAAGCTTGGGCAGTGAAAGTGTTAACGGAAACATACAGGTACCTGAGATTGAATAGGATATTAAAATCGAAAGGCCGTTAACCGTTGGTGCCCAATAACATATATATATAGACACGGTCTGACACAAAAGACTCCTCCTCCTCCAAGCGCCAACTCTTTTCTGTCTGACGACGAACACACCAGTGGCTCTGCTTGCTTGGAGTGCTAGAAAAATGCGCCCTCAGGCATCATATTTGAAGAAGCTGATTGGCTACATTTAGTTGCTAGGTCCATTTATGTTGCACTGTGCATTTCATTTTATCTATTGGTTGCGTTGCGCAGTGACGCCCGGTCAGTGGAGCGTTAATGTCTAGCGCCCAGAAGAGAGAGTAGATGACAGGACGCACAAACAATGATTTATATTTGATATATATTACACGTTATTGTGCATTTTAAACACAAACATACTTAAAATTTGTAATTATTATTTATAAAAAGAAAATGTATAATATTTTTAGTGGTCGAAATCTAAAATCCAAAACGACTTCTATTCTTCTTTCTTCTTCTTTCCAGCAGGAGTGGTGGCGCCCTAGCACCCTCTATGGACCAGCAGCCACTGCTCCACAATGCACACAAAGTACATTTCAGTGAGTCTCAATCAGCTTGTATAGACACGAGCTAGCCGGAGCTAGTATGAGGAACAGCATGGATTGTCCTGAGAAAAAACTCAGCATAGGTAAGTAAGAAATAGGGCTAGGGTTAAAAAAAGATCTGAACTATTCCTTGAAATTGACTATAGGAATTTAAATCGGCTCTCATAATCTATAGCCATGGCTTACAATAATTTCAAGCTTAAGAAAATGTCTACTCCCATAATCAAACAAAGAAACTGACAGGTTACAACACAATTACTGTAACGTTTGGGCTTTCAACCCTATTTTAGGAATGGAAGCCCTAGTGCCATCCTGGAGTACTTCACCCTGTCTCTGCAATTATCCCTGATTGTTGTCACCTGCCTGTGTTTTGTGTCACTGGTTACTGATTGGGTCTGCAGGGTGTTTTGGGGCCTTTATAGTAATCCCTTGTCTCTCTCTTTGTGTCGGCTCTTCAGCAGTGTTACTGGGAACAGCCGTCCTCGGGCAGAAGTTGGAGATCTCGCCCGGTGTTATTGTTTAAGTTCATTTGTTATTCTTTCGGTCGAGAAGTCGGATATCTCACCGTTCCTTTCTCAGTTACATTTCCTTGATTTGTTATCTTCCTCAGTACTATTCTTTGCCTTGTTAATTACCTTCTTTTGCTACTTATATATTATCGCTCAAAGTGGTTCTGATAATAAAAAGAACACATATTCGAGAAGAGCAACACCATCTCCATCTCCTTCTTCCGTGCTACGAAAGACCTCAACATTCTTACCTTGATTCCTAACAAATTACCTCTTTTGTGATGTGATCACTGTCATCAGTTTACTGTAATCCTGTTACCTGTAATCCATTATTCCCAACCCTGCCTCCATAGGCGTATTGCTCATAGATCATGGCCACAACTGAAACAATTTCTACCAATGCATTATAGTACTTGATGTCCTGCCTCGTATCTCCAAACTTTCAACTTTTGTTGGTGGGTTTTCTAATTTACCCCCATGTGTTTTAACGGAACACACTGATGACATGCCAACAGGCTCGGATTGAGGAGGATGGCAGTTGATCAGTGCTCCTGTAGCAATACCAACAGGAATCCACAATGTTGACTGAACTCTTGCTGCACAAGTAACATCTTTCATAGGGAATATATGTGTACTGTGGCACCAGCGCTAGTTATGGCTATTTTGGCTAGCTGTCGACCTAAGAGAGTGATACGACTCAGGAGGTAGAACGGTCGTCGGGTAATCATGAAGGTTTCACGTTTGTTTCCAGGCTCCTCCTGGCAGTGCGTCAAAGTGTTCTTGAGCAAGACACCCAACTGCTCCTAATGAGCAGGCCGGCATCTCACATGGTCGCCTCTGCCATCGGTATATGAATGTGTGAGTGAACAGGTGAATGTGAGGCAGAAGTTGGATAAAAGCACTATATAAATGCAGTCCATTTACTAGCACTGGCAGGAGGTCTGGTACCACTCTTTTTTCTGTAATTTCTCAAGTCCAGTACTTAGTCTGTGTAGAGCCACTGTGGTAAAAGCAGCTTGAAAGGGAAGCTCTTGGCCAGACTCAGATTCTGTGCCATTACATCCCCTGAGGGGGTGGTGGTAGGAGGGTGGTGGGTCAGCCATTACAGTTTTAGGTTAAAGTACAAACTATTCTCCTAGCAATGTATTTGTTCTAAAAACAGAGTAAGGTTGTTCACATCAGCAACCCTCACCCCTCCACCATTTCTTCTGGTACTGTAAGTAAAAAGAAAAAATAATTGTCTCTTGCCAAACTATTCAGGCCTACAAGATACTGGTATTTGTAGCACAGGTGACTCTGTAAACTAGAACACTCTTGTCTCCCAGGACTGCATGTGTCTTAAGAAGTTACCTGAGCAAATCAATGCATTTCTACGAGGCATCACTTCAAGCTACAATTAGCAATCAATGTTATTGCCTGGCAGGAATGATGGAAAGAATGTTGTTGTTTTAGATGCTCCTCCAAGGACAGAAATAAGAGATCTGTGGAACTCCCTCTGCCAGGATAATTATCTAAGAATGCTCAGACACACACACACATGCACACACACACGCACACACACCTGCACGCACGCACGCACGCACGTAACATGTGCCCTCCATTCCATCCCATTCCCATCCAGATTCCTGTTCCATCCCACCAGCTCTCACAATAACCTGTGTAAAGCCGACAGGACAGATTCACTATAGACACAAGAGGGCATCAGGGATAAATGTGTTTATTTATTTCCCATCTCAGAAACAAAACATTTGATAATTATGTTATGACCTGTGGAAATATTTGCACATTCACCTCCACGTATCCAATGGCCTAGCCTGTATCGAATAGGGGCATCAGGACAGTATGGTATATGATATACATACTGTACATATAATATATATTATATATATAGAATATAACTTATTATGTCTGCTTATATGGCCCTATGTGCATAATCCCTCTATGATGATCTGCATTAGCATGGCTAATGCTAACGTAGCAGATGTGGTGAAAAAGCTATAGCCTCCACCTACTCCCTGTAGGATTTAGAAACATTTTAGTATAACAGTGATTAAATACCTATTTGCTTTCATTCTGTCAAACTTTCGCTGTTGTAATTCTGTTTCTGGTTGCTGAACATGCTATAGCTAGTGTGGATATTCCCAAACTGAATAAATAATTAATATGGACAAAACTACTAAGCTAGCTCATGCGTAATAAAAATAAGTATAAAGAAAAATAACAAGTCGTCAAAGGCTAATGCAGCACACACGCATGTGGGAAGTGGAAATACAAAAGCTGCAAGGTGGAAGTGCCCTTGTTGCCTAGAAACACAAGGTGAATAGGATCTAATAAGGTGCTTTAGCCTACGTTAACAATCCGCTGATTAATCATCACTTACTCATGCCTCCGACATCCTCGCTGAAAGGAAATCCTATACGGTTTCTATGTAAATTCGCACATTTAGTAAAGATCTATCCATTTGATTCTCAAATACCCACGTTCTACATGCTTACCTCTAATTCTAAAAGTTAACAGTCTGTTAATATGCGTTCCAACACGTTGTTCCTCAGTACTTAGGTGCTCACAATTGGTGGCCCCTCAAGTAAGGTTGTTACGGAGTATTTGTACAGCATATGGGTAAAACTGAATTGTGTCTCTCTTCTTTTCTTTTAGTTTTTGTGGAGGAGTGTGTGCATTCCTCTCAAAGTGGAGGACATCCACTGATTCTCCTCACTTCTTTCATCTCCTCCCACTTTAATTCCACTTCCTTATGATTTTGATTAGATTCCATGGTGCAAGTTTGGCATGTGTTCTACAACACAGATGTGACAATTTAATAAGGTAAACCTATGGTCCGCCTCCCCCGCCATCAGAAAACAACCACTTATTTTTGTAGACCATCTGTTTGGAGTGCTTTAAACCAACACACCGTTTTATATTTAGTGGCATCCTCGCCCAGCGCTTTGATATCATATGAGTGGCAATAAGTAGCGCAGTTCACAGGATCTGTGTTTTGGTTGAAAATCTCAATAAATACAGAACAGTTCAGTATGATGACTGGCGTACTGGACAGTACATTAAAAGGAAAGAAGAAAACCGATTGAATGATTGAATCTTCAGTAATTGAATGACTGTACCGTATGTCAACTAGCTACAGATGATGTATCTGCCATAATACAGGAGCCTGACTGAAACAGCAGGGCCATAAACGTGTCTGTGCCGAGAATGCATACGGCAGGTTCAATCTTGATTGATTGAATGATGACTTTATGTAATAAGGAATAAGGAAGATATAATGCATTATAGCCTACTCTGCACCAAGAACCACGTCTGAAAAAGAAAATAACCAGATAACCAGCTAACCAGACAGACAGACAAACAGACAGACAGACAGACAGACAGACAGACAGACAGACAGACAGACAGACAGACAGACAGACAGACAGACAGACAGACAGACAGACAGACAGACAGACAGACAGACAATAACAAATAGACTACATACATAATTTCTCCTGTACTAGGCTCCTGCTTGCACACAGGCCCTGGTTACTACATGAATAATGGCTCCTGTCATGAGCTGTCCATGTTGAACAGTTCACTGCTTGAAGAAAAGTGTGGCCGCTCAGATTTTCCCTACTGGACCATCTGTAAGACACTCACACAAACAGAAATACAACACTCATGCTTTAGATTCCTCACTATGGCTGGAGAGTAGAGAGAGAGAGAGAGAGAGAGAGAGAGAGAGAGAGAGAGAGAGAGAGAGAGAGAGAGAGAGAGAGAGAGAGAGAGAGAGAGAGAGAGAGAGAGAGAGAGAGAGAGTGAGAGAGATAGAGAGAGAGAGAGAGAGAGAGGGTTTAGCCTTTTTTTTATTTATTTTTTTATTCATTTTATTTTGTTTCGTACATGGGGGTACAGTTCATCTTTGCACAATATCACCAACATCTTTTTTTTTAACATGATACACCCAGGGCCGAAAAGGAGCAGGATGAAGAAAACTTATGTTTCCTGCCCCCTTCCAAACTTCAATTTATTTTAACATAATGGTCAGCTCAAGTGCACCTTACAGCTTCATACCATATAATAATATAATAATAATAATCATTACCATAATTGTTACAAAGGGTCAGATTAAACCGAATATATGTATTTATTGATTGATATATATTGCATAATATTTGTATATCGTTTGATATCCCTTGTGTATTCTTTGTACATATACACGGAATGTCCCTTTAACCTAGTAGTACAGACCATAATATTTCGTTCTCCTATTGGGCAGCGCCCACCAGGCGCCAGTGTCTTTCCCCTAGAGTCAAGTTGAAAGCTACCGTCAGGGCTTGTCTCAACATGCCCAGCTCTGCCCAGGGATACGGCGACAGAAATGAGATAGGCACTATTTGTTCCCCGTACATATAAATATGGCGCAGGCGAATACAGAACCTCCTTTTCGGTTCAGTCTTGTTCAGTTCAGTCCGCAGTCCGTTCAGTTCGAGTTACCCAAGTAAAGCCTTACCCACTATGCAACGTGCGGTGAAGTAGGGCCCGTATTGCCCCAAATAGAGTCTTGTTTTACCCTAATACGTTTGTTCAACGTATCGTTCGCTATTTACTAGTAAGCCTTCATTACGAGTCAAAGACCACGTGAAGTGAGTAATTGTGCGTCTAAATAGAGCACTTATAGCCGCGTGCGAATAGGATAGTAACGTCAAGTTCAACTGTGAACCACCGCGCACCGGAGGATATCTACACCGGCGCCAGCAGAGCCTTTTCCGGCTGGATTATTGCTTTGGTACTGTGGCTGCTGGAGCAGAGAACCGTCTACCCCGCTGCTGTGTTGGATCTACCGTGAGGACATCATTCGAGCCCGTCTCTGTTGGACCAGAGGCTCCACGGCTTACACCTGTGCTGCTGCACACTGAGAGTACAGCGGCTGCCTCCCGTCCGCTGACACAGGGAGTAATATCGCCTCCGTGGACCATTGACTTTGCAGTAGAGCATTGCCTCCCCCTGCTGGCTTACAACCGGTAGTAACCCCCCTGCCAGTATCTCCCACTATATATATTACTAGTGTACCATAGATATAATTCCTTTGCCTTACAAGTGCATTCAATATTAACGTATATCATGTACCTTTGATGTAATAAATATTCTAAACGAGTACTTGTGTGGAAACCGTTTCATTGTGGAGGTGTTCTCATCTGATATACTTGTGTACGGTATGGCCAGAATAATGTACATAAGACGGTAGTGGTTTAATGATACCATACTTGATTAATACAGTCAGGGAATTGTACCCCTCAGTTACAATTGGTCCTTCGAGCCGGAGAATAATTAGCGTAATATTAATATAATATTAATATTGACATGGCCGATGACGAACACTCCACAAACGGTTCTCCTAAGCTAGATCGCCCGCAGCGCAGACGGCAGCCACCTCCCTATCTAGAGGCATACACTGTCAGTCCAATACCTAGCTTTAAAGGGAAGTTAAATACGGATAAAATAACTAAAGCGGATAGTAAAATTATGTCCGACCCTATCAACCAGGCTACCCCGCCAACAGAGGCCCTAGTGGGTTCTAATGTAACTGACCAAGCTCACGGTGGGGACCAGGAGGGAACTGACACGACTTTACCCCCCGCCAAGACCGAAGAAGTAGTCCCTGGAGAGCTCCAGGAGAAAGACAAACCTCCAGAGATGGAACTCTGCCCGGTACAAGAAGAGGAGAGCGCCCAGGAGATAGAGCTCCAGGACTCCCCGCAGGAGAACGCATCTCCAACGAGTACTGCCGGGAGCCGATCGCCCCGAACGGCGTCTTCCCCCAGCGAACGCGATCGACTTCAAGCGCAACAGACGCGCGAGCGCGAACATTTTGCAGGCGAGCGAGTGCGCTTCCAGGCGCAACAAAGGAGTGAAGACGACCGCATAAGACTGGAGACCAGACGCCTTCAGACGGAAGAGAACATTGAAAGAAGCCGCGCCGATGCACAGCACGCCGTCGCAAATGCACAGCTCCACGCCGCCCATGCCAGCGCCAATGCCCAGCGCGACGCCGCCAACGCACAGCGCGACGCCGCCCAGGCCAGCGCCAATGCGCAGCGCGACGCCGCCAATGCCCAGCGCGAAGCAGCGCGCGACGCAGCCCATGCCCAGCGCGAGGCAGAGCGCGACCGGCTGCAGGCGGAGCTGATAGACAAACTGGTTGCCATGGCGACACCCCCTCACTCCGCACGGAGCTCTCAGAGATCGTCAAGACATGGGTCTAGGACACATTCCCCTACCCGACTAAGCGACCCGGGACCCCGCCAACGGGAGGATCCTGTCCACGTCTCCGAACCCCCTCCCCGGCCGGTCCATACGAGACCCAGCAACCGGGAAGAACCGGACCACGCCGAGAGACTGAACAGAAGACTCCAGGTCCTAGCAGAGGGAGAGGAGGAGGAAGAGGAGGAATGTCAAGCCGACCAGCAGCAACGTACTCTGGCCCAGGAGGCCCAGTACAGCCCCGACCAGCAGCAACGTACTCTGGACCAGAAGGCCCAGTACAGCCCAGAAGTCAGCCCCGAGGCCCTGCGCTACAAACCCCCGACTCCACTCACGGGTGAGTTTGATGCACCGCCAGCCCCGAGGAACAGCACCTGGGTACCCGACCTTCGGTACCCACCAAGTACCAGCCCAAGACGACACGCACGGGGAGACTCGCCTAGGAGGCCTCTTCCCCAACGCTCACCGATGTGCCAGTCATCCATGGCATCGTACCTTGGCACACCGACCATCCCGGACTTCACCCATGAGAACAGAGCACAGTACACGGAGCTACGAATGTGCTTAGAGACAATGTTGTCCGATGTAGCTGACGAACCGTACAAGTATGCTATCCTACTGAAGCACCTCAAGGTGCCCCGAGCGCACAATATAGCGCTGGCCTATGCCAACTCTACTACCCCATACACAGCGGCTCTAGCAGCACTCGACCAACGTTATGGACGCATATGGGACTATGTGATACAGGAGATAAGAGACATTGACCGTCTCCCCCCAGCCAGAGACAACAGAGCATTAGATGACCTGTCTATCAAGGTACAGTCCCTGGTAGGGATGCTGGGGTCCCAAAAGGAAAAGGGTATCTATGAACTGTACGCTAACTCTAATGTAGAGAGGATATTAGAGAAGCTCCCTCCCGCCCGACAAGAGCGCTTCAGGCGGCAGAGAGACTACCGCGACCCCAACGGCCCAGAGGCATCCCTCCTAGACCTATCTGAGTTCCTCGCCAGGGAGGTCAGTAGCCTACGACTCGACACGTTCGTATGGAGTGGACCAAGCCCAAGACCCGGACCTCGGGGACAAACGGATAACCGCCGGTTGGTGACCGTTATGCACCAAGCCGAATCAGTACCGCAGCACAAGAACCACAACACCCCCTCGACGAAAGAGGACCAGTGGAAGATTGAGTGCCAGTACTGTGAGGGAGAACATCGGCTGTACCAATGCGACACTTTCGGGAAGCTGACCACGGACGAGGTGAGTCAGTGGATCAAGGACCACCGCCGCTGCTTCCGCTGTGTGCGCAGCCACCTAGCAGCTGAGTGCCGCTTGAAAAAGAAGTGCAGCAGGTGCGGTGGCACCCACTTGGAGGTCCTGCATGACATCAACAGGCGTCAGCCAGGACAACAGAGTGGGCCCGTCGCGGTAATGTACCATGCCGAGGCGGTGGCACCAGCACCAAAGTTCCACCAGACCGCTCCCTGGTGTCCCGACTGCTACAGCAGACACTGGGAGTCACGGTGCGACTCGCACCATATAGATTCTGCGTCACCACAGACAGGTGACAACCCACCAACAGGAGTGCTCCACATTGACCAGCATAGCGGGACCCCCCGAGTGCTCCTCAAAGTGGTCAGAGTGCTCCTGAGCTACGAGGACAAGGTCCTGGACACTTACGCCGTCCTGGACGATGGGTCTGAAAAGACTCTCCTCCTCGCTTCCGCAGCAGCCCAGTTGGGCCTGCGGGGTGTCAAAGATACCATGACCATACGCACCATCAGAAGGGACCAGAAGACCATAAAGGGTGAAAAGGTCTCCTTCAAGATAGCAGCGGTGGACCAGCCCGAGAAGCAGTATAGTATAACTAACGTCTTCACCAGCCACGACATAGGCTTGTCTCAGTACACCTACCCCATCCCACAGCTGATGGCTAAGTATGTGCACCTACGTCAACTACCTATACCGCTTATCGACGGCGCCACACCGACCCTGCTCATCGGCTCCGACCACGCGGACCTCATTCTCCCAATTGAGGCGGCCCACGTCGGACCCAAAGGATGCCCAGTCGCGGTTCAGACCCGACTGGGATGGACGCTCCAGGGCCCCCTCTACGGACTTGACAGTCAACCCACGTCTACACGCTGCCTACACACAGAGGCGAGCGACACCGGCCTCTCCCTCGTACAGCAGAGGCTATTGACATTAAGCGAGAGGCCTGTGAGAGAACCGTGGGCACCAGAGGGAGTTCGGAACTCCACCCCCCTCAGCTGCGCTTCAGACATAGCTGACCTCGGACCCAGCACCCCAAGCGACTCCTTGACGGGGCGGCCGGGACCGGCCCCTCCTCAGACGGGGTACAGAGCAAACAAGAGAAACAGATGGAGGAGGAGGAGGCACAGCCAAGCACAGATCAAAGCAGTCTCAGGCCCGCTTCCTCCTAAGCCCCCCTTCATCCCGTCCAGTCGTCATGACCATAGACCAGTCACTACCCCGAGCTGCGTGGCCGGCCGGCCGCGTAAGCAAAGTGACCACTGGTGCCGACGGAAAGGTCAGAGTGGCAGAAGTGCTCGGCCAAGGGCGGACCTACAACCGACCCGTGGCGAGGCTGATAGAGTCGCCAAGGCTCCCCGACTCGCTTAATGACGACCATGACCCCTGACTTTGTGAACTGCCCGACCCCTCACAACGGACATTGAGTAGTGGACAGTGCGGTTAATCTGTCTCTGCTTAGCTAATTAGGTGGGACTAATTAGGGGGCGGCTGTTACAAAGGGTCAGATTAAACCGAATATATGTATTTATTGATTTGATATATATTGCATAATATTTGTATATCGTTTGATATCCCTTGTGTATTCTTTGTACATATACACGGAATGTCCCTTTAACCTAGTAGTACAGACCATAATATTTCGTTCTCCTATTGGGCAGCGCCCACCAGGCGCCAGTGTCTTACCCCTAGAGTCAAGTTGAAAGCTACCGTCAGGGCTTGTCTCAACATGCCCAGCTCTGCCCAGGGATACGGCGACAGAAATGAGATAGGCACTCTTTGTTCCCCGTACATATAAATATGGCGCAGGCGAATACAGAACCTCCTTTTCGGTTCAGTCTTGTTCAGTTCAGTCCGCAGTCCGTTCAGTTCGAGTTACCCAAGTAAAGCCTTACCCACTATGCAACGTGCGGTGAAGTAGGGCCCGTATTGCCCCAAATAGAGTCTTGTTTTACCCTAATACGTTTGTTCAACGTATCGTTCGCTATTTACTAGAAAGCCTTCATTACGAGTCAAAGACCACGTGAAGTGAGTAATTGTGCGTCTAAATAGAGCACTTATAGCCGCGTGCAAATAGGATAGTAACGTCAAGTTCAACTGTGAACCACCGCGCACCGGAGGATATCTACACCGGCGCCAGCAGAGCCTTTTCCGGCTGGATTATTGCTTTGGTACTGTGGCTGATGGAGCAGAGAACCGTCTACCCCGCTGCTGTGTTGGATCTACCGTGAGGACATCATTCGAGCCCGTCTCTGTTGGACCAGAGGCTCCACGGCTTACACCTGTGCTGCTGCACACTGAGAGTACAGCGGCTGCCTCCCGTCCGCTGACACAGGGAGTAATATCGCCTCCGTGGACCATTGACTTTGCAGTAGAGCATTGCCTCCCCCTGCTGGCTTACAACCGGTAGTAACCCCCTGCCAGTATCTCCCACTATATATATTACTAGTGTACCATAGATATAATTCCTTTGCCTTACAAGTGCATTCAATATTAATGTATATCATGTACCTTTGATGTAATAAATATTCTAAACGAGTACTTGTGTGGAAACCGTTTCATTGTGGAGGTGTTCTCATCTGATATACTTGTGTACGGTATGGCCAGAATAATGTACATAAGACGGTAGTGGTTTAATGATACCATACTTGATTAATACAGTCAGGGAATTGTACCCCTCAGTTACAATAATTATGATAACAATAATAATAATAATAATAATAATAATAATAATAATAATAATAATAATAATAATAATAATAATAATAATAATAATAATAATAATAATAATAATAATAATAATAATAATAATAATAATAATAATGATAATATGACTATTACATTACCATTGACTGAAGGAAGGCTCGTTGTCTGGTCAATGTAACATAATAAGGAGACGGTAGCCAAAGTAACCAACAAAAGATATTTAATGAATAATTACCATGGTTTTGTGATCAGAAAGTAATATAAAATAATGACAAACAAAACACAGAACTGTACAGACAGGATCAGCATCAGACACAGGGGAAGACAGAACAGTTATATATCGTATTTGCTTCGCGTCCCGCTCTGAGCCTTATTGAGATACCCCTTATCTCCTATGATACCTACTGTATCTCCCACGAACAAATACATGCACCCCACCTGTATGGGGCCCCGCCCCCATGGTGGCACCGCCCATATAACTGTGACTCTGGTCACCAAACACTCTTCCTCTATTTTCGTCCCATCGTACTGGCTGCGTGCACCATTCGTTAACTAGCAGGATGAAAAAGATCAGAGTCATAATGTTGAAAGCTTACGGGAGGTTGCTGGCCCCTGGCATCTTCGACGCATGTTTTCGGCGACACGACGGGCCTATGTTGATGTTCCTTGTTTGATGACAGCACATCGAGGTTCAGCTGTACAAGACTGGCTGTCGGGCCAGCTTGTACTCAGGTAGGCCCTGTGTCTTCAGGCATGGGTATTAGTGTTAGTAATGCTGGTTTGTTTTGTTACACAACCATGTTGTGTGTTGGCGCCGGGGGCAGGATGGGTTGGTGAACGTTCACTGCAGGGAACGGTTTCCAAGCTGTCTTGGGCGTGCTGCTAAAACATCTAATGCTATGCTACATGCTATCGCTAATGCCGCATGCTATTACTACTGCTAATTGCTACGCTGTTCTAATGTCTCCGCCGTGAGATGTTGTCACTCTCCCTCCTCTTGCCCGGTTCATCAATGAAGGTCAGTCGGTAGCTGTTGTGGTTTTTTTTGCTGAGTCCTATTTACCTTTTTTCGGGTAAATGGGTTGACAACAGGGTAGGCCGTGGCTAGGTTTCCTAGCCAGGTATGTTACCTTGTGTTCCGGCGGGGTTTGTTGAACGGTGTTCCCATCTGGGTTGGCGTCGGGTAGTGGGGCTATGGGTCCAGCCGACATGGTAAACATGTTGCGTGTCTGTGCGCAGGCAATTGTTGTTCTGGGTCCCACATCGCCTCGCGCTAGGCAGCTGCAGTAGTATAAGGGCAGGGCCGCCTGGGAGAAATGTGAGGCCCTGTGCGTTTTTAGACGCGAGGCCCCCCACCCCCTGAGGCGGCCCTGTGTAGTGGGCTATTGTTTCGTTTTGTCACTCTACTATGAGAAGGTCTGTCTTGCTACAGTTTTCTCTCCTCTCAACCATTCATACTGACGGTCAATCGGTATACTGGGGGAGTAGTGCGGGGGGGGGACTTTGTTTACCTTTTTTTGGTAAATGGGCTAAACTAGGGCTGGTGTCCTGTTGTGAATATTTTAAATGAAGGCGGGACTAGTTCGCTCTGGTCCGTCTCCCCTTAACTTTGTGTGTATGGGTTTGCTCATTCTACAGTATTTTGTGGTTTAGTTCTTTTATTCATTTAACCTTTTCATGGTGCACACCACAGTGGAGGTTGCTGTTTACAATCACCACTGGTGCTCCGTGTTAACATCAGTCCTTTGTTTTTGACATATTGAAACAATGCCCCGCCCGGCCGACGCCATGGGTGGGTCGGCCTGGCGAGTGGCTGGTGGGCTGTTAAGGCTTGTACCGCCACGGTATGGAATTGGCAACGATTAGAACTGTGTTCGAATTGCTGTTTTTTTCTATAAAAAAAATGGTGTCTGGTGGAGGGGCCTTGAGGGCCAGCCGACGTCGACACATCGCGCGAGGTTGTTGACGTTATTAGCTTTGACCCAGCCGCAAGCTATAACCGCTCAGGGTTCCCCTCTCCGCAGGGGATTTTTGGTCTTCTGCTGGAGCGCGGGCGGTATTGTCCTAGGCCCTACACCGCCTCACACCGCGCAGCCAGAAGAAGAGAGAGCACGGCCTCGTCAGCGGCGATGACGAGGCCCTCGACAGGCGGCCATGTTTTTCCCCGACGGAGGTATCCTGGGCGTTGATTCGACAGGTGTCCACAAGGCCGACAGCCTTGGCGGCCGAGGGATCGGCCATGTAGGATGGGTTCGGCTTGAACAAACAAGCCGTCACCGTCCTGCCGCGAGCAGCCCGCTCTCCGATCACTCCCTTCCCCAACACCAGCGGAAGAAGTGGGCTCTGATTGTTTCCTTTGGCTGCGGGCCGCGTGCCTTCGTTGATGCACGGGCGGCCCCCCTTTTCGCTTCTCATGGGGACAGGGGCTGACACCCAGTTGATGGCTGAGCCTGGGTCTGTCCGTGAGAATGTTGTGCTGTCAAGCGGCTCCCACACCTTGAACTGTGTTGGTTGAGCCTGGTGTTACGTCTGTCAACTTAAGTGTTGTCAGCAGGGGGGCTCGAAACCTTTTGAGGCACACAGTGCGGGCTTCCCCGGCCTCGCCTTCGCCAGGCCAGGTATCATGTTGGTGCCTCCCACTCCTGAAATATTGGCAAGTGGTCGCAGCTCACATGATTTGGGGTGGTAGTAATATCACTGCAGGGCTACGGTGTGTAGGAACCCATGGGGGCCTTACACCTTGCATGTCCGGCTGCAGAACAACTCCTTCAGCATGTTCTGGAGGGGTGTTCAGTGGGGGGGCTTTTTTCATCGGAAGCCCCCCGTATCAGACCGGCCCTTTTTGTCGGGGTTCCCCCTTGGGTGCGATTGCCTCGTGGGTGGTGTCAGGGTCAGGTGTTCCGACACGGAACGCGCTCCTCGCACGGTTCCAGGGTTGGCTACGCACAGCGGGGGGACCGGGCCAACTATCTACAGTTCCTGGCGGACCTGCGCCACGTGACGGCGGGTGCGTTGGGAGTGTCGTCACATATGACTACGGCAGTACCATATGTCGAGGTGGATGGAGAGAACGCTGTGGCGGGGACTTGTGTTTACACAACCCCACCCGTTTTCAGGTTTGGTACAGACCCTATTGTCAGGGTCTCCAGCAGTGACAGCTCTGGTCAACGAGATCCAATCTCTGTGGACGAAGCAAGCCATCGTCGTGGCGTTCTCCTCCCGGTGTTCTCTGCCCGAGAAGTTGGGAGGGAGGGGTGTAAGACCCAGGCTGGACCTGTCCCATGGGAAGGTTCAGCATTTTTTGGATCGTCTCCTACCTGTTGAACACTGTCAGGTGGGGGTCTGGTTCTCCTCCATAGACCTGTAGGATGCGTATGCGCATCCCCGATCTTCCATCCTACGGCTTACCTACGTTTCCTTTGCAGGGTTAGCGTATGAGTACCAGAGGCTGCCGTTCGGTTTTCTCTGGCTCCCCGCATCTTCACCAAGTGCGTGGAGGCCGCACTGGGGCCTCTGCGTCGTCCGGGGTTACGGAGTGTTCTGCCCTGATGACGTTCTGGTCCTTCGCGGTCAAGGTGGATCGTCAGGTCTCGTACCAGGCAGGTCTCTACCAGCATGGGGTTGCTGTAGACTGGATGTAGAGTACTCCTCTTCCCAGTCAACGGTTGGAGGGCTATGGGCATCCATCTCAGAGCGTGTTGTCAACAAGCTCGGGAGGTTCCGTCCTAGGACGGTTACGGCGCTGTCTCACGTCGCGTTTTCACTGACGCCTCCCTCGCTGGTGACGCGTCGGGCCAACGCAGTAGGGGGCAGCTGGCAAACCATGCTGCCCGGTCTGCGCTACGTTCAATGTGTTGGTGTTGAAAGCGGTCCTTCTGGTCCACAAATGGTGTTGATCAGGACGGACGATACGACGTCAGTGTTGTGTATCGACAGACAGGGAGGAGTACGCTCCCCCTGTCTGCACCAGGCGGCGGGCGGCTGGCTATGGGCGTCCTCCATCTGCGCGGCCTGAGGGCTCCCCACATCCCCGGCAGGGAGAATGTGGGTGCGGGTGTACTGTCGCCGGGCGGTCCTCATCCTGACGGGTGAGGATTACGTCTGGACATGGCCAGTGATATATCTGTGATATGAGGACAAACCTGTTTTGTAGATTGGCTGGTAATGCTTTACTTTTGGCCTTGTGCATAACTACTAATGTCTGTAACTTAACTAGCTCTTGCAATTTCAATAATCCAGAATTAATAAATAATATGTTGGTGTGTTCTCGATAGTCTGCTTTACAAATAATCCCAATAGCTCTCTTCTGTAGGAGATACAGTGGTTTTATATTACTCTTATAGGTGTTACCCATACTTCCACACAGTCATTAAGATAAGGCTATATGAGTGCACAGTACAGTGTTCGCATTGCTTTGTTATCTAATACATATTTAACTTTATTCACAATAAAAATACTCGTAGAATTTTGTTTCCTTACGTGTGCAATATGAGGTTTCCAGGTCAAACCTTCGTCCAGCAATACTCCCAAAAAACGCAGTTCTGTAACCCTTTCAATATTAACTCCATCTGGGCGGCTGGCTGGCGCAGTGGATATTGCGCTCGTCACCAATGCAAGAGACTCCGGTCTTGAATCTGGGTGTCAGCATTGCCTCCGGCTTGGGCCGGCCGTCATACTGGCTCAATTGGCAGAGTCAGCGGGTGGAAGTCGATGGATGGTAATCTGGACGTTGTGGACAGCGACTCCTACAGGTCGGTTGGGGACGCCTGCACAGCAGAGACAGGAAAAAGCGGGGGTAGTGTGAGCCTCCCACACGTTACACCTCGCCAATGAGAGTCCGCGCTGGCAGGTGAAAAGATGTGACAGGCTGCCTCCTCGTGTACCGGATGGGACACGTGATGCAAGGCTTCTATCCTCCCTACAACCAACCAGTGGGGGGCATATGCGAGCAACATTCAAGACAGGGGAGGGGAGAATTGGAAACACGAAATTGGGATGGGAGAAACATTTAAAATAAGGAGAAAAAGTGGATAAAAAAAATATATTAACTCCATCTATTGACAATACAACATTTTCCTCTTTTTTTCTCTTGCAAAAGATTATAAACTTAGTTTTTTTTCACATTTAATGATAGTTTATTTTCCTCAAACCGTTTCTTGAATTTGTCCATTTCCTGCATGCTAATGCTTGCTAAAGCTTTTAAATCATATCCTGAGCTGTAAAAACGTGTGTCGTCCGCAAATAATACACATTTCAATAGTTTTGATACTTCACATATGTCATTGATATATAAAATAAACAGTTTAGGTCCTAAAACTATCTATAGAGATAGATAGAAAGAGAAGGAGAGAGCGAGAAGGAGAGAGAGAGAGAGAGAGAGAGAGAGAGAGAGAGAGAGAGAGAGAGAGAGAGAGAGAGAGAGAGAGAGAGAGAGAGAGAGAGAGAGAGAGAGAGAGAGAGAGAGAGAGAGAGAGCGCGATGGATGAGGTGGGTGGAATATTGGTAAACATCCTATATAGATGTTTTTAAGAAACAGTCAACGTTTGGTTCAAAATGTGCATTACAGTTGGATGTAGGCTAGTTGCCTGAACTTATATATATATTCTTTTTTATCACCAAATAAAAGATAGTAGATACCAATAAAAAAGTAAAAAACATGAAAACATGTTCCTATACTTATATCCATACATGTTGCTACCTGTTTATTTCCACTGCTTGTATCTGATCATGTTCTCCACACGCTCTCCGACTGGCCTGTCAGCGCTATACAAACTCCTCTCGTCTGCGAGTGTCAAAACCCACAACAGGGTTTTTTCCTCTCAGGAAAACATGAGAGAAAATAGACGCAGATCATGCAATATAATCTTTATGTTCAAAGACAGCTGTACTAAATCCTTAATTGAAAGTAGGAATCAAATGGTACCATGGATGATCTCCTTTACAAGTTTAAGGGAGCAGGCAGAAATGTGAGGTAATCCGCTGGAGCTGTTTCACGTGTTAAGGCGTAGCAGAGCACCGCTATGCTTCAACCCGTAATGTAGGATGACACTACGACAGCAGAACCCGTGTTTAGCAGTGACGTGTGGAGGCTGAATATTGTCCTTCACATGCGTTTCACATAGTGACTCATCCAGCGTCTCGGTCTCCCGCGGCTTCGCTATTATTTCAAAATGATAGAAGAGTGTCAAGTATTGAGAATACACCATGGGAGCAGAAGAAATTCAAAGAAAAAAAGATTTAAAGTGTAGGCAGGCAAGTGTACGAAGTTATTGCAACAAGTCCTGTAGATGTATTTCATTTCGAGTAGATGATGATGAAAAGTGGTATTCGGGCAACGACCCTGAAGTTCATCTACTTCAAGTTTCAAGTTTCAAATGCGGCTGGGTGGCGCGGCGTACATTGCGCTCGTCACCAACGCAAGAGACACCGGTCTTGAATCCGGCTGTCAGCGTTGCCTCCGGCTTGGGCCGGGCCGTCATACTGACTCAATTGGCAGAGTCAGCGGGAGGGAAGCCGGTGGGTGGTAATCTGGTCGTTGTAAACAGCGACTCCTACAGGTCGGTCCGGGCGCCTGCACAGCAAAGACAGGAGATGGCGGGGGCAGTGTGAGCCTCCCACACGTTACACCTCGCCAATGAG
>NW_028171572.1:0-1000 GCF_963971535.1 Notolepis coatsorum
AACCCTTTCACTGTGACAACACAGAAGGTTAACCATTTCACTGTGACAATGCGAAGGTTAACCCTTTCACTGTGACAATACAGCCGGTAACCCTTTCACTGTGACAACACAGAAGGTTAACCCTTTCACTGTGACAACACAGAAGGTTAACCCTTTCACTGTGACAACACAGAAGGTTAACCCTTTCACTGTGACAACACAGAAAGGTTAACCCTTTCACTGTGACAATACGGAAGTTAACCCTTTCACTGTGACAATACAGAAGGTTAACCCTTTCACTGTGACAATACAGAAGGTTAACCCTTTCACTGTGACAATACAGAAGGTAACCCTTTCACTGTGACAATACAGAAGGTTAACCCTTTACGGACACGGAGCTAACGATGCTAATGATGGAGCATCGCGCCGTCGGTTGTGTGATAGTAAAGGGTTAACCTTCTGTCGTGTGGCAGTGAAAGGGTTAAGGATTCCAGAGGCGTGCGCGTCATGTGTGTGTGCTGTGCTGCGAGCTTTGCTCGTTATATATATTTCCCCCATTGAACGACAAGTTATTGATCCGAGCGTGTGATCATCTCGGCCGTGTTCTTCTTCTGCTCTAACTGATCATAATAATAATTCATGAGCTTCCTGTTCCTCTCGTCTCCTCACAGGCAGGAAGATGGTGACGGGAGCCTCAGCGTCTCCTCTCCTCCGCGCTGCGGCGACGCACGCATCAGGTAAACCTCCTGCATTTTAGCCGCAGTGTTGCCAACGAGACGGGCCGCATTCCGTTTCCTGCTGCCAGCCGAGAGGTCTGCTCCTCCCCTGCTCCTCTCCTCGCCACTCTGCCACGACTCCTCCCCTCTTGTCTCCCTCTCTCTGTCTCCCTCTCTCTCTCTTCTATCTCTCCCTCTCCCTCTCTCTCCCTCTCTCTGTCTCCCTATCTCTCTCTTCTATCTCTTCCTCTCTCTCCCCTCCTCTCTCTTCTATATCTCCCTCTCTCTCTCTCTCTCTCCCTCTC
>NW_028171571.1:0-11381 GCF_963971535.1 Notolepis coatsorum
AATGGAGATGTCTGTATCGGTCCGCTAATTAGGTTTGAAAGGTGTCAGCGAGAGATCGGACCAGTGGAAACCGTGACGTACTGTGGAGAGATGCTGGTGGGGAAATATGAACTCTGACCTCTGACGTCAACGCCTACACACCCTAGGCTCTGCTACCCGTACTGTACGAACTTTGAATGAACTCTGTTGCTTATACTCGCATTTGCATACCTACCTACAGTGCTGTCACTGCTTATGGTAAATGGTAAATGGCTGCTTTTTTATATGGCGCTTTTATCCAAAGCGCTTTACAATTTGTTCCTCACATTTTAACCGTTCACTCACCCATTCACACACCGACGGCGGAGGTGACCATACAAGGTGCCAACCTGCTCATCGGGAGCAATTAGGAGTCAAGTGTCTTGCTCAAGGACACATCGACACGCTGCCCGGGAGGAGCGGGAATCGAACCGGGAACCTCCGGATTGCCAGACGACTGCTCTACCTCCCGAGCCACTGTCGCCCAACTGCCCTACACTGTAATCATAGTAATCATAATAATCACAACTACCTACCTCATACTACAGTCTTCCCATATTACTCTGTATATGATAACATGTACAATATTTATGTATATACCATATACTGTATATACATTTATATATATATAATAGGGATGTCCGATATTATCGGCCTACCGATATTATCGGCCGATATTGGCATAAAAATGTGATATCGGAAAATATCTGTATCGGTTTTAAAAATTCATTTCAAATTCATTTCAATGACAGAAATCTATTAAAATGTAATATCAATTCTCTGCTCATTTTATGCCCGTCAATAATTACGCCAATGTTATGCTTATTGTATGTCTATGTCTATTTTGTATCTCCATCACTGTTGTGAGGCACTTTGAGCTGCAATGTTTGCATGAAAGGTGCTATAAAGTGTATTATTATTATTACATCACGCCATACACCTTAACTTGTCTGCCATACTACTCACCCAGCGGGCCAAGGGGCGCAGCCTGTTGCATAACCAGGCTTTGGTCAAGGTCAAGGTCAACTTTATTTATATAAAATCAACCGAAGTTGTACCAAAGTGCTGTACAATATAAAAAACAGAAATACTAAAAGAAATACAAAATACGGTATACAAGGCGGCTGGGTGGCGCAGCGGACTAAGCGCTCGTCACCAACGCGAGAGACACTGGTATCGAATCCGGCTGTCAGCGTTGCCTCCGGCTTGGGCCGGCCGTCATACTGGCTCAATTGGCAGAGTCAGTGGGAGGGAAGCCGGTGGGGTGGTATTCTGGTCGTTGTAAACAGCGACTCCTACAGGTCGGTCAGGGCGCCTGCACAGCGAGGGAGGGAGATGGTGAGGGTAGTGTGACCTCCCACACGTTACACCTCACCAATGAGAGTCCGCGCTGGCAGGTGAAAAGATGCTGCTGGCTGTCTCCTATGTCTCGGAGGAAGCATCTGATAGACTTCAGGGCTCCCTAGACCGACATGCGAGCAATGACCAGGAAGGGGAGGGGGGAATTGGCATAAGGACAAAAAATTGGGATTGGAGAAAAACACAGAAAAACAGGAGGAGAAAAAGTATACACAAAGTCATAAAAACTACAATAAAGTCACACACTCACCCATTCACTCACACATTCACTCACACATTCACACACAGTGACATGTCTCTCCTGCCCTCCTCTCTCTGCCAACACACTTCAGAAAGGTGACAACAGGGATTGGAACAGTAATGTCTGACATGACTGTACTGGGATTACTTGTGAGGGCTGTGGGTGTGTGTGTGGGTCATGAGCAGATAATAGGGACTCTTAAAGTTATACGTGAAACGAATAACCACAAAACTGCTTATGCATGCGTTTTAGGAGAAAGGGAAAAATAAACAACACAAAACAACCTTTACAAGTGAAAGCCTTAAAGTGAGTATTTAAGAAAATAAGTAAAGTCCAAAAAAACAGGACGACACTCATTAAAGAGGTATTGTAGAAAGAATAAATAAGCCACAAAGGCAACTCCTAAAAACAAGTTTATATTGAAAACATAAAAGAATAAACCTCCACCAAGGGAGTTTATGTGCAAAGGACAGTTCCAAAGAACAAAAGAAAACACTACCATAAAGGACTCAGCCTCTATAAAGTCAAGTGTAAACTAAGCCAGTAGCCAAAAACAAGATGGCTACAAAACAAGGCTAAATGCTGATTAGGGCAGCACTACACTTAAATGTAATGAGCCTGACCAAACGTATAGCCAGCACAAGGAAATTAATTAGCAGTTGACACTGCGAGATCCAAACTTAAATAGACTCCACATGGCCATAGGCACAGCTGCACTGCATCAGGTGCAATCAAGCCCACACACCTGCCGACCCATGAGGCGATTAACCACAAGGAACAGGGATTGACAGCTGTCCCTCACAGAGAGGTGAAATAAAACAAAAATAGACAGCTGTCCCTCACAGAAAGGTGAAATAAGGCAAAAACCATGACATTACTGGGATTGGAACAGTAATGCCTAACGCACGTTACTTATCCCACCACTAGTCAGGACACAGTAATGCTGGTATGTGTGTCGGCGTGACAGTGGCTCAGGAGGTAGAACGGTCGCCTAGTAATCGCAAGGTTCCTGGTTAGATTCCGGCTCCTCCCGGGCGGCGCGTGTTGGCGTGTCCTTGAGCAAAGACACTTAACCCCCTAACTGCTCCCGATGAGCAGGTCGACACCGGGCATGGTCGCATCCGCTGTCGGTGTGTGAATGTGTGAGTGAACCGAGTGATAGAAGTGTCTTTCAAGGATAAGTGAGCTCATGCCCTGATTATTATAGTTCAATATTCAATATTTGATCACCAAAACCCCCCAAAAAGCATAAAAAGCCCCCCCCCCCAAAAAAGACCCCCAGAAATCGGGCTCATGCACTTTGCGCGATCGCTTCGCACGCACACAGGACCAGTGCCCTTTTCAGCCTTTGAGCACCTGCCCCTCTAAAGTCCTGTGCACGTCCCTGGAACACGGGGTCAGAGGTCAGGTGGGGGATGAACAGTAGTCTGACTGGGTTTGCACAAGGTCCTTGAAGTGCTTAAAGTGCTTGATTTTTTACAAAACAAATTCCTTGAAAACAGCCAATTTTTTTAACAAGGTGCTTAAAAAGTCATTGAAATTAAAATCAACCATTCCCATTGAAAGTTTTGTTCATCGGTGATAAAATAGTTCTGAATCAAGAAATATATATTTTTTGTATCTAAAGTGTAACTAATTGTCGGAAATTGGTTCTTTAAGCCATAAATATTGGATCAGATTTTCTTTTAAATAAAAAAAAAAAACAGCATTTAAAAGTGAATTGTATCCTTTTAAATGCTCTTTTTGGTTGATTTTGAGATTTTGTTATATTTTGCTTCCTAAACATGTCTTCTATGAAAGTAGTGACAATAAAACGTCAATAACACACATTTGGTTGTTTATTTTACTTCATTTTGCCTGATTGCATCCATAAATGTGCACATATGTAATGGGGAAGCGCCTCATTTTGCAAATATAAACATACTTTTTTTTTGCCTATTCACCTGGAGTGTCTCAAAATAGTGCTTAGAAAAGTACTTGAAAGTCCTTGAATTTCATTTAGCAATGTCTGTTGGAACCCTGGTCTGAACACAGGGTCAGAGGTCAGAGGTCAGGAGGATGAACAGTCTGATCACAGGGTCAGAGGTCAGGAGGATGAACAGTCTGAAAACAGGGTCAGAGGTCAGGTGGAGGATGAACAGTCTGAACACAGGGTCAGAGGTCAGGATGAACAGTCTGAACACAGGGTCAGAGGTCAGGAGGATGAACAGTCTGAACACAGGGTCAGAGGTCAGGAGGATGAACAGTCTGAACACAGGGTCAGAGGTCAGGTGGAGGATGAACAGTCTGAACACGGGGTCAGGGGTCAGGAGGATGAACAGTCTGATCACAGGGTCAGAGGTCAGGAGGATGAACAGTCTGAACACAGGGTCAGGTGGGGGATGAACAGTCTGAACACAGGGTCAGGGGTCAGGGGTCAGGATGAACAGTCTGAACACAGGGTCAGAGGTCAGGAGGATGAACAGTCTGATCACAGGGTTAGAGGTCAGGAGGATGAACAGTCTGAACACAGGGTCAGAGGTCAGGATGAACAGTCTGAACACAGGGTCAGAGGTCAGGTGGAGGATGAACAGTCTGAACACAGGGTCAGAGGTCAGGATGAACAGTCTGAACACAGGGTCAGAGGTCAGGATGAACAGTCTGAACACAGGGTCAGAGGTCAGGTGGAGGATGAACAGTCTGAACACAGGGTCAGAGGTCAGGATGAACAGTCTGAACACAGGGTCAGAGGTCAGGATGAACAGTCTGAACACAGGGTCAGAGGTCAGGTGGAGGATGAACAGTCTGAACACAGGGTCAGAGGTCAGGATGAACAGTCTGAACACAGGGTCAGAGGTCAGGTGGAGGATGAACAGTCTGAACACAGGGTCAGAGGTCAGGAGGATGAACAGTCTGAACACAGGGTCAGAGGTCAGGATGAACAGTCTGAACACAGGGTCAGAGGTCAGGAGGATGAACAGTCTGATCACAGGGTCAGAGGTCAGGAGGATGAACAGTCTGAACACAGGGTCAGAGGTCAGGATGAACAGTCTGATCACAGGGTCAGAGGTCAGGATGAACAGTCTGAACACAGGGTCAGAGGTCAGGATGAACAGTCTGAACACAGGGTCAGAGGTCAGGATGAACAGTCTGAACACAGAGTCAGAGGTCAGGTGGGGGATGAACAGTCTGAACACAGGGTCAGAGGTCAGGATGAACAGTCTGAACACAGGGTCAGAGGTCAGGTGGGGGATGAACAGTCTGAACACAGGGTCAGAGGTCAGGATGAACAGTCTGAACACAGGGTCAGGAAGACGAATCACTAAATAAATGTAGTGGAGTATACATTAAGTACAATATTTCGCTAAAATAAAAATACTCACATACAGTAGCTCGAAAATGTACTTAAGTAAAAATTACTTAGTTACTTTCCACCACTGCCGACCTTGATGAACCCCTCTCTCCCACCGATGGCAGCTCAGAGATGCTGTATTGTAGCGTCTCTCTCAGGGGCATGCACAGAACATTTGGGGGGCAGTGGCTCAAGCTACAAAAAGGGCACATAACCCACTAACCTCGTTCCCAGTTTGATCTCCGTGAGATAAAGCCTGGTAAAGAACTACTGCCGAAAGTGTCTATGGGGTAGAATTTCCGGTGTATGTACTTCCCCTGGAAGCTGCCTCCGAACAGACCAAACTTTTCCCGAATCCTGTTGGCAAACAAGCTAGAACGTCCCGGTCATGTAGTAAATTCTTCAGGCAAAGCCGTTGCAGTGGCTTAAAGGATAACTCCAACATTTTGGGAAATTAGCTTATTTAACATCTTCCCTGGAGTTAGACAAGAAGATACATACCTTTATTGTCTCTGCGCGTGCATTTAGCTTTGGGAACAGACGCTCCGTTAGCATAGCTTAGCTTCATCACTGGAAGTGAGGCAGGACAGTACCCTGACGTTCCCTACAGGTTTGTTGATATTCTCATTCCTTCAAAGGATCTGAACCGATTGAAGTTTATGGATACCATGACTTAAAATCCTCTTACCTTGACGATTTAAAGCCTCCCCAATTTAGAAAACAGTAATCCAATGGCTGGTATTGATATACTACTAACTACTGCACGCTAACAGAGCTAACCGGACACTCAAGCAGATAACGAGAGCAATGACTTCCTTTCTGGGGGGTTTCAAAATAAAAGAGCAACGTCTATAGCAGCGGAAACCGTTTATTTTGTACATTATCTAACGTTAACACGAACCTAAACTAACTTTAGGTTAGTTGTAACGTTAGTTTAGGTTCGTGTTAACGTTAGATAATGTACAAAATAAACGTTTTCCGCTGCTATAAACGTCGCACTTTTATTTTGAAAACCCCAGAAAGGAAGTCATTATATTTGCTTTACACATCCTGTTCTGCGTTAGCTCCGGTTAGCTCCGAGCGTCCAGTAGTTAGTAGTATATTATCAATACCAGCCATTGGATTACTGTTTTCTAAATTGGGGAGGCTTTTAATCGTCACGGTAAGAGGATTTTAAGTCATGGTATCCATAAACTTCAATCGGTTCAGATCCTTTGAAGGAATGAGAATATCAACAAACCTGTAGGTAACGTCAGGGTACTGTCCTGCCTCACTTCCAGTGATGAAGCTAAGCTATGCTAACGGAGCGTCTGTTCCCTAAGCCTAATGCACGCACAGAGACAAAAAAGGTATGTATCTTCTTGTCTAACTCCAGGGAAGATGTTAAATAAGCTAATTTCCCAAAATGTTGGAGTTATCCTTTAAACGAGGAAATATTGTGCATGTAGTGGCCAACTGTCACTCCCCGAATGTGTTGACAGGCGTCACGATGCACCCATAATTAGTTCTCTACTCAGTAACAAAGTTTGTGTTGTAAATATAGAAGAATGTCCAAGTTGAGGCTGGTACAGTTTGCAGGGTTTTATTGTCCAAAAGTGAATGATAGTGAATGAAAGGTTAAATCAGAACAGTTGTCAATTGCTCTATTTGTCAGTTCCAAACAGTGAAACAGGTAGGAAAACGTATCTCCATAACAGGTGCATGAATTACAGTGATCAGCTAGGTTACTTATAGAGGAGGTGAGCCCCCTAGAGTTCAAACATAAAACGACACCTAGTCTAAACAATACAAATTCTAATATTCTAACAATACAAATCCACCAAGTCGGTTTCTGCTTCTACATACCGGCCCCTTAATTGTGCATTAAAACACAATTACAAAAATATATATATATCAAAGAAGCTACCAATTTCAAATCATAGTTCTAAACACAAATAAGCTTGACTGGGTCCTGGGCCCTCATTTATCAACAATTCTTAGAAAGTGTTCTATTTTCATTCTTAACACTTTGGTCGCCAGGCTTATATTCTTAATAAACCATCCCACGCCAGCTCTATTTGTCTATGGAGATGTTTACCTTCTTTGCAGGGCTATAACTTTTTAAATTGTATTGCTAAATTGACATTACTATGGCCCATTCAACATCAAGTATCTATTGTTCAGGGTGTAGCAACGTTATACTTTTTCATTCACATATTCATACTAAAATACGGTCTAAAGTATAAGTATGTTTTTATCGTTTTCTGCAGCTTTCTCCAGAACGTGATTTATAGCCCCAAATGCATTATATTGATGATCAAATACAGTTTGTTAGCAATCGGCGCGAGATAAAAAATTTCAAATGGACGTGCTTCTAGAAGTTACTACTTATCATCTGATGTCGACCGGATGGGGGGGGGGGTCGTTTATAATTCCGTGGCCAACGTTAGATGATTCATCTAGTGTGGGTGATATGATCATCAGAGCAGTTTATATCGAACACGTTAAAAAATAACGCTGAATCTTACCCCAGTCTCCTCGGGCCGTTGGGCGATGAGCGTGGAGCAGAAATATTCCTATTATGGGATGTAGAAATATGCGATCCATCTCCAGGTTGTATAATAGTATATACGTCCAAATCATGTTGTTTATCGAGTTATTGGTAACGGATTGCTATCCATTGCGTCTAGCTCGAGTCCTGGGACTATTAGCGAGTGATCGGACCGAATTGGAATGAGCACCAGCTTCCATTTCCTGTTTCCTGTCTGGGCGATCCGCTGATCGGCCACCAGATGGCGCTCTTGAACCGTTGGAGAGTTGAGAGGGGATCAACAGTAGATCTCAAGTCTCCGGGGGAGAAATATGATTGCGATCACAGATTTTTGAAATATTGATATCAAAGACGTGGTACGGCGTCTTTGGCAGAATGAGCATTGCGAGGAATGACGTGGTAAGGCGTTTTTGGCGACCATAGTGTTAAGCACAGAATTTAGAATGTGTGTACGTACAGAAAAATCTACCATTTGTTCTTACCGTCAATGCTTGTGCATGATTATCCATATATGGTAATGTAACACCCCCATGGGATGTGAAATAATGGACTAACCCGAGCGAACTCTCAGAAACTTCACGAGCAAGATTGTTCACGGAGGTCTAAGCAACTAATTTAACGCACTGTCGAACCAAGAAGACACAACGCGTGTTATGGGATAAATACGCGACAGGCTGGCGGACTTGTACATGGTGATGTCAGATATCAACGACTCCCTAAGACCATTGCTGCAATTCTGCCTGGACAGCTCAAAATACTAATAAAGACCGTTAACCACTGTTTGGCGTTGGTGTGTCATTATAACCATGCTGCATATGAATGCCTTTATTCGTTTCGTTCGATTGGCTACCGGGTATAATATGATTTGTAGAGGCATACAATCTATTTTGTTGTCGGTATTAGGTAGCCTATATAAATTAGATATAATAGCAGCCATAGCCTACATTATGCAACAGTAACTTGCGCATATATAATAACACATGGCACAGCCCTGCGAAGCCTGCACAGTAAACTAACTTGATCGTTAATCTAGCTGTTGTATCTTTACGCTTATGAAAACATTAAATAATATGTATAGGCTATAGGCCGTCGTTTTGCCTTTAATATTCTCAAATGGCATTTAATGGCTATCCGCTGTGGGCTATCTCCTCGCTGATGGACCTTATATCATATCATATTCCTATATGTCTCCAAGGAATCGTGGGGCTCTGGGGAATAAAGGTTGGGAACCCCTGCTATAGCCCATATCCTTTATAATGTTATAGGCTATTTTATTTACAGTTTACTCTATCAGCCTACCCAGCATGTAATACGTTCTTTGTTAGAACTCAACTCGTTATTATTTTGCGCATAGATTGCAGAAATACGGGAACGTTTTGATTATATTTAAAAGGCTTTGACAATATATTGTAAAAGGAAATAAGTGGAAGTTCGACGTTGTAAGCAGAATACAAGTCATATCACCCACACGATATATGCTACCTCCAGAGCATGTATGCTTTTCATTCATTTAAGACACATTTATTGCAAGGGTTTTGTAATACACATAAACTCAACAAATAACCTCTGTTCTCGTTGCAATGCGTTTTTAATTCTTTCTTTTACAGTAGGAAGGGGGAAGAACACTATATCGTGGGTGTTCATATGACTTGTATTCTGCTTACAGCTTCGAAATTCCACTTATTTAGTTTAACAATGGCAAAGCTTTTTAAATATAATCAAAACGTTCCTGTATTTCTGCAATCTATGAGCAAAATAATAATGAGTTGAGTTACGCGGAGCGCAGTCAGTACACCCCGTAGTATTCCAATAACGCTATATATAAACCATGCTGCATTCATTCGAAAAGAAAGACCTATTCCAAATGCTATTTATAGGATTTATAGGATATAATTACGCTACTGTCGCTATTTTACAATTAACTATAATGAATTACGGGGGGTCATACCGAACACGTCATTCAAACTAATGCACGAAAGCTTACTTCCGCGTCTGCAGTCTCCATATTCTACCGCTGGGCGCCAGGTACGCATGGTCCAAGCTGTGCGTATATATACGCACAAAGTCAAGCACACGTTCAAATTGATAAGTCCCACACTTTGTTGTTTCTCAAGCTCTTGTTTTTTCTTTAAATTGGCAAGGCATACCATTAAGCTTGCCTTTTCAGCTTCAGTCTCTCTTAGCATAGATGAGGCTGTCTTTATACCTCCATGACTGGTTTGCCTCTTCCTCATCTTGGCTTCAGACATTGTTATTTATTCTTTTGTAATTTGAATGTTGCATTCACTTAGCGTGATGTCAGAGCCTTCAAAGAGGGTTTGCGTTTCTTCCTGCTTATGAATGCAGTAATGTAGTATAGCATTTGCCACACATCTACAATGTCCAAGAGAACAATTTAGTTTCCACACGTCCAGTGACGACAGTAATTACGATGGCTCCACTTCCAAACAATACGGCACACAGTCAGTTCCATATCCACAATATCGTAATCAATCAGTTTGTCAATGTTATTTCGTTTCCACACGTCCAGACAGCGTGTATGCTTTCCGCAACGCAGTTGTGATTCTGCGTTCCCGTTTTGCGCTCTGATTGGCCGAGCGCCCGCATACGCATGAGCCGCGGTAAGCCTCTCATCCAGGCAGGAATACTAAGCTCCGCTTAACGCAATTTATACAAATGGAAGTATTGATTTCACCGTAACGAATCATTAAAAAATATATACCGTTAACTGGAATATGTTGTTTCTTTACACATATGTTGGATTATGTAATTGGTTTGTCATGACAAACCAATAAAAAAATCGCGAATTAACCGGTAGCTACAACAACACACAGTAACTACATGCATCATTGTTTACAATGAATGGTGGGGCTAATCGAAAGGACTGGACACGGACGCGTTAAACAGCAATCAATTAATTTAATATAACAGTCCGGTTCTGTGTTTGTTTGTGTCTGTAGATTGTTGGTGAACAACTAACTTTAGGTTAGTTTAACTTGTCCGTGTCCTCCCCATCTGTGGCGTAATCCCGGGGCGTCCATTTTGCCACGGCAGCCATTTTGCTCAACTCCTTAGGGCATGCGTCCACCTATCTCACATTTCCAGCTGAAAAACGCTGGCAGTGCGGCGGTAGTGCTGGGGTGGAGCGCTTGCGGTGAGAAAAAAAAACGCAGCGCGAACCTTTTGTAGCTATGGCAACAAGCTGTCAGTCACCAACCTACCTGATGACGAGAGAGAAAGAACTCTAGCGACAACTACATGACAGCCATCTTGTAATAATAACTTTTATCGTATTTGACAGCCGCGATTTTGCACATATAGCATATTTTAATACACTTTATTGTATATTAATTATATAGTTATTGCCTGACACCACAGTTCGCACTTTGCTTTTTATTAGCTTTTATTAGTGTATTCGTGTAGTTATTAGTGTATTTGTGCTTTGTCGCGAATCTCAATGGCCCGTCTCTTGTGGGTAGATAGCCAAGACAGGCAGGCAACTCCGGTGTCAGGTTACAAACAGAGTGGTAGATATGATTGGCTGTGATTGGTTGTCTGAAAATCCGCTCGGCGCATCACTCTGAAAAGTTCAGAAAGTTTCAACTTTAAACCGCACAAAAAAGCTGAAAGGCTCTGAAAAAAGAAGCCGACTGCAGCGCATTTCCTATAGGCGGCCGCATGCGCTCCCTCCCCATTGGGATACATTGAAAAAAGACACTTGCGGTCATAAATATGAGGCAGGTGTCAAGTCAAGTCAAGTCAAGAGTTTTATTTGTCACGGCATACAAGTATACAATGAAATGCGGGTGGTCTTGCCCGCAACGATGTGCAATACAGTGGTACAACATATAAATAGAGGTGGACGCGGGCCCTTAGAAAGCACTCTGCATTTAATTCACTCG